>NW_025544811.1:82739-193847 GCF_000150115.1 Histoplasma capsulatum G186AR | reverse complement strand
CCCCCCCCGGGTCCAAATAGAGAAATTCTAACCCGATAACTAGTCTTCGGCGCCTTCTGCGCCGCAATGACCATCCATGTATTCCTCGCCTTCCCCGAAACCGCAGGGAAATCGCTCGAAGCCGTAGAAGAGATTTTCAAATCACGTACCCCAGCATGGAAAACTCACGTCACAACCAAGGAAACCATTGCAGCTGAGCATGGCGAGGTCGAGGCCAAGCATACCTTTGCTGAGCGCACCAGAAAGACGCGGAATGCTGGAATGGGAAACACCCCTGCGCGCGGTGTAGGTAGCGATGCCCTCAGTGACAACGGTGATTCCGAGAATGCCGATGAGAAACCAGCTACAAGCATGCTCGCAACACGTACCGAGTCAGGGTCCAGTTGCAATCCCTAGATGCTCATGCACTCGCCGCAGATGACTTGATCAGCTTACCTGACACCTATATGAACACCGACGAATGCACCACCGAAGCGAATCTACAGCCAAAATTTTAAGGTATCTTTAGGGACGTGCTCTCTCCCTCCATTCAAGTCAACTGTCATCTTGTACTAGTAATACCTATTTTCATCTTTCTTTCTCATATATCCATGCTCTCGCTTTTTCCGTCCTGCAATTTTATCAGTTTTGATTTTATCCGAGCAAGGTGCAAGGCGCGTATATCCAATTTTTTGTTTTCACTCCACCCTCTTGCAAATTCTTTGGCTTTCGCGACCAACCTCGATTTCGGTAGCTAGTTGTGCATCTCTTTGCTGCGTACTCTTGGGCTTCCATATTCCCATATTCGCAATTTCGTTTTCATTTGAATCCTTATTCGCACGTCGGCATGATGATATAGCCAGTTGCATTATCTTCATTTGTCTTCCATAGAGAAGAAAGATATTATCACGCATCCGAGCAAGCAAAGGGACGTTGAAACATGGGCTTTGAGAAAAGTGAAGAGAAACAACACGCAAAAAGAGCCTTACGAAAAGGAAGGAATGCTACTGCTCCGAATGCTTTGTTAATTTTTTAATATTGTTTCCTATTTAACTCAAGTCATTTTGGTATCAAAGGTGGGTTTCTTTGTACTCTTCACAAGGGGCTGGTGGCTCTTGCATATTTCATACCATGGCCATAATAATTAATATTGTCACTTCCGTTTTTTTTCATATCATCTGTTTCTAAGGTGCATATCTACATATCTTGTTTTCAATTGTGTTTTGTCTCTTATGCTTGTATATAACTGTTAACGTAGTTAGCCATCATATGTTTACGCAGTTATTATTTAAGAAAACGATGTCCGTTCATTATAGTTAACCAGCAACCGTTTGCGAAGGCTATAGGTCAAATGACTACTCGATCAAGTTTATTCCCAATGCTTATTGCTGCCATATCTGCCAGCTCGCTCAAGCAGATCTCTGGATAGTGTGGGTGTAGAGATATAAATTTTTCAAATGTGCGTCCTACCAAATCGCGGCTAAGTGGTGAATGATAACTTAACTTGGTTTGGCTGGATTTTTGTACGATCAGAGTGCTCGGACTTGATTCTATAAAATAGGTATCAAGGGACACGGAGAATAGGCTATAAGGAAGAGCAAGGGAAATGTTGTAAGAAAGAGCAGGAATGGGAACTTATATAGCATGAATAAAAGATTCGGAATCTGAAACGCCGTCCACATGTTCCGTTCTGCGCCAATGCTCGTCAGTTTATGAATTTTCCGATTGAACCGTTTGCTATATGGTAAACGAAACGATAATTAGCCACCTGATAGAATAGTAATGATTTCCCATTTTCACGCCTCCGCAGGGAGAAAAAAAGTCAAAGGACCAAGTACTTACCACCAGCCAATCCATCCCCTCCTCGATTCCCTTCCCATCAATAGCAGAACATGCCACAATACTCCAATTGCGATCCCGCAGCTCACCCAACTTTAACGCCTCAGAAATTTCTCCCGCACCTTTGGCGCCTGGCTGATCCTGTTTATTCGCGAAGACGAGCAAGGCAGCATCGCGCAGTTCCTCCTCGTTCAGCATTGTGGCTAGTTCATCTGAGGCGGTCCCTAGCCGTTCGATGTCTGTGGAATCAATGACGAAGATCACGGCGGCGGTATTGGCATAGTAACATCTCCAGTAAGGGCGAATGGAGGTTTGTCCGCCCAAGTCCTGTTTTCTCGAGTCAGATTTATCTTTGGGTGGGTGGAAGGTGGTGGAGCAGCGAAGGTTGGAGAGTAGCAAGCAGAGGTAAAAAAACGTACCCAGACGTTGAAATTCAGGTTTTTATATGTGACGGATTCAACATTGAAGCCGATTGTTGGGATGGTTGTGACGACTTCGCCGATCTAGATAAAAGATGAGCCATGCCGGCCTCAAAAACAGTTACGTTTAGAACATGGACACACATACCTTTAATCTATAGAGTAACGTTGTTTTTCCAGCATTATCCTACACAAATAAAACCCAGAATATGTTAATCTTTCACATGCAAAGACAATAAATGTATTCCCACATATTTCCGGTACAGCACCGGGCCGCGGGGGAAGAATTTAATAGCTTACAAGCCCCAAAATCAAAATCCGAATTTCCTTCTTTGTCCAAAACAGGCCTGACAATATTCTCGATATCGACCCACCCATGGCTGCTGACGCATAAAAATGTATGTAGAGTGGTTAAGAACAGAGTGGTAGCGGAGCACGAGGCGGAATAGGAGAATGATATTTGTCGTCTTCCAGAGACGCAGGCTCACAAGACCAACCCAGTGACAGGTCTCGAGGAAAGAATATTCGCTTTGAAACTAGAGAACGGCAGTCTATGTATCTCGGTCAAGTTATTGTGGCCTTGGGTAATTGCGGAAGTTGGCTCGAACGACGGGAAGTGCTAATGGAATGACGTTGTGGAGACCCGGCAAAGTGGCTTCGAGCGGATGTTCAGAGGTGATGAGGTATTATTAAGGAAAGGGGGATTTAGGCAATACGCTATGCACGGGAAATAGATGTAGCATAGATGTAAACGAGGAACTGTTGTTGTCTGAGGTTATGAACAATTATATTAACATAAGGTCGGTTGTTGACAAAGGCAAGTTTGGCTTGGCCGAGAGAATGCATCCATGGATACTTTTCCACTGATTCTTCTGCACACACACACACACCAGAACACGGCAGATTGGGAGGCCGTTCTATCCCTTCAAGCTCTATTGGAACCTCTCTGGCTGCTTGTACGCCTGCGCCAGCTGTTTTCACTTCTTAGCTTCCACTCGATCGCATCGGTAAGACCGCTTCCTTTTATCCTGAAGTAACTAAATACACGTCTAGCTATAGGATTTGGCGTTTCGCCTTTGTTCGTCAACCCGCCTATCCGTCCTCTTATTCGAAGCGCTAACTTGCTACAGGCAAACTGCCCACATATCAAGATGGCGGGCAAAAAATCGGGGGCCAGTGGGGAGACGCTGAAAAAAGAAGGTACCGTTCCGCTATTGAGGTGAATCGAGAGATCATTATAGCTGCTATGGCACTGACTTTTGCATGTTGGTTGGAATAGGACTGGCGAGATTCCACAATAACATGGGACTCACGAGTTGGCCACAAGTATCTGCTATTAATCAGAAGAATTACTACACGTAAGTATCGCCTGTATCGGTGTATACCAGTTCCATAACACTATTACACACTGAGGAAATAAGGGTTTTTGCTAATCTGTGCCCCCAATGCTGAATTATGTACAATTAGAGAGTACCTCAAGCGAGATGATCAAATCCTCGCCTACCGACTTCAAAATGAAGAGAACCGCAATCGTATGGCCAAAAACGCGAAAGATAGAGATAGATCACTTGCAATGGCAAAGGCTGAGCTTCCTTTGCCGGAGCCTGAGCCAGATGCGGATGGAGACACCACGATGGAGAACGCAAATGGGGAATCTGCGCAAGAGCTGGCGGGTTCGAAAACTATTGTTATGCATGTGGGAAGCCAGAACCTACGAATCGGCCTCGCAAGCGATGCGTTACCTAAGACGACGCCTATGGTCCTCGCACGAAAGTCTCATGAGAATGAGGCAGAAGAGAATGGTGGTGAACCTAAGCCAAAGCGGTTGAAGCTTGATGATGGCCAGCTTATGGACCCAGAGAAGATGTTTGGTCCAGAGGTATGTTATATCCAGATCTCTCTAGGATATCTGAGCTGTCGCTGACAAAATCCCTGTGACCAGTTCGCATCGCAATACACTATGATGTCTGCGGAACTCAAAGCGCGTATGCGGGCAAACAAAAGAAGAACACTCCCGAACTCCAAGGAAATGGTGGTCAATTATAACCGTAGAACCGTACCTGAAACCATCCCTGAGCACAATGACCCAATGCGTATAGATTGGACGGAAATTCCCTCTGATCCGAAGCAAGCCCCCGAGTACCTTACTGGGGAAGCTGCCCTGAGAATACGAGACTATTCCAACCCTCGATATAAGCTTTTTTGGCCTATCAGGCATGGATGGCTTAACGAAAATGATTATAACAACAAGACTTTATTGTTTCTAGATATCGCTCTCATCCTTGAGGATGCTATGAAAACCCAACTTAACTTGTCCGGCAAAAAGGACTGGGGCCAGTACTCGTGTGTGTTTGTTATTCCCGACCTCTATGAACGCGCCTACGTCACTCAGATTTTAGAGATGTTGATGCGAGAGTTTGGGTTTGCGCGAGTCTGTTTTGTGCAGGAGAGTCTCTCAGGGACGTTTGGGGCTGGGTACACGTCCGCCTGCGTTGTGGACATTGGTGCTCAAAAGACCTCCATATGTTGTGTTGAAGAAGGCATGTGCATTGAGAGTTCCCGTGTGAACCTCAAATATGGCGGTGCTGATGTGACAGAGTCTTTCATTAAAATGATGCTCTTTGATCACTTCCCATACGACGAAATCAACCTGAATCGCCGCTACGACTTTCTTCTGGCTGAAGAATTGAAGAGGAATGTTTGCACCATGAATGAATCCAACGTTTCCGTCCAAGTGTTTGATTTCCATCTAAGAGCTTCAGGCCAGGATACACGCAAATACACTTTCAAAGCCTACGATGAGGTCATCCTTGCCCCTATGGGTTTGTTCCAACCCGAAATATTCGACGTCTCTCAGAAATTAAAAGGACGGAGGAAGCTCATCAGCCCTTCATACGACCTGTACGATGGACAGCCAAACGACCCCACCTCCACAGCTCAGTCCGACATTTTAATGGCGATTGCACCCCCCTTACCACCGAATAACACCCAGGCAAACATTGCCGAGATCCAATCCACACCAAGCCGCTCTCAAGCGATCAACGCTATAAGTCGGGTACAGGACCTGGACGCAACGCCCCGCTCCTCTGCTGCGAGCTCCCCAGCTCCCGATGCGATAAATACGCCGCAACAAGGTGGTCCGGGAACGCCAGCCCCGACGTTGCAAGCGCCAACTACAACCTCAGGCTCTCGCCGACCCGCCGTCGAAGAACGTGACGACGTCCTCCCCATATTCCCACTCGATAATGCTATCTTCACCGCCATCGGCGGTGTTGCGCGCGTTGACGAGCGGAAATATACTGATTTTCTAGGAAGTGTATTAGTGATTGGTGGCGGGAGTTTGGTGGCTGGTTTCCATTCTTTTCTTGAGGAGCGGATGCAATTACGTCGGCCGGAGTTAGCTTCGTATGTTTTGGTTGGCACGCCCCCGCGCGAGCTGGACCCGCAAGTTGTGGTGTGGAAGGGGGCGAGTGTGTTTGCAAAGTTGGATGCCACGAACGATAGCTGGATTAGCAGGTTGGAGTATGATAGGTTGGGCAGCCGGGTTATGACTTATAAATGTATGTGGGCTTGGTGAAAGGGGCAGGTGAATATATCATTGATGTCGAGGAATGGCCTCATCTATTATCACTATTATGCAGGTTGATTGAGTTTAATGATTTTTGAGTATTGAAAATATATTAAAATATTTTTACTGCTGCGATATAGTATCCCTCGACAGCGGCTTTCTTCAAAACTTCCTTTCCTGTCGGCGGTAGCAAGCGGCAGAACGGATCCAAGATCTCGCGTTCTCCACAGCATCATTTTTCCCAGGATCAGAGCTCAAACTACACGACTCCCCTGTCGCAAACTTCCTGATCCCGAGAGCCAGAAACCCACCTAGCTTCCGTGTGCTCTACTGTATCCCCGGACCTCTCTGTCTGCTGCCCGCGGCAAAAATGTCAAAGCCTAAAGATGGTTCCGGTGAGAGTTATCACCAGGAATACATCGCCTCGCTGCGGTATCGCAATGATCTGCCACCGCCCGAAATGCCGCCGAAATTCCTGGAAATCCCACACGAAGGTCTGGAGCGGTTTCTAACGCCGGGGTTTGCGTCGAACATGGCGCGGCGCGAAGAGCCAAATATTGATGTGGATGCAGAGGGTGGTATGCCAATTGACCTGGTCGGCATTCCCGGCCTGCATTTGGGTGATGAGAGTGGTATGTATGCATGCCCTTTTTGCTTCCTTTGTAATAAATTAGCATAATTTTAAAGACGGCGACTAATATGGCTTGTGTTTCTTGTTTTTAGCTATTATGGCACCTGAAAACCCTCCTCCAGTCGACCCCGCCGATCTCCCCCTCCTCATGACTCTTGACCAACTTAGAAATCCTGCCCCGAAGAACTCAAACGTTAGTTTTCTGCGGCGCACTCAGTACATTGCTGCTGGTGTTGCTGCGCGAGGAGTCGACGGAAACGTCAAAGCAGCCCCTCTTATTGCTCCCACTGCTGTGAAAGCTGCACCCGCTGCGGCGAAGCCTGCGAAACTCTCCCGTGACGATCCCCTGCACGTTAAGAAATACATTCAGAAGGGATTCGATATTGCGTACCCAGAAAGTAAACACAAGGGCGAGGATACCCCTAGTAAAATCAAGGGACTGCCAGCTGCCAAAGCGGAAATCGACGCCTGGGCGCATCCAACACATCCAGATAATCCGAAACTAAAACCTGTCGGATTCTACCCCATAATCCCAGACCTGGGCGGTTTCCCGGACCCTGGCGGGTTTCTACAATTCAAATTTGACAAACCACCCATCCAAGCAGCACAGGGACGACGGGATGAGCGCATGGATGTCGGGATCCTTGTTCCCTCAGCCCCTGAAGAGCGTGTCTGTCAAGAACATGCCAGTAAAACAGCCCTACACAAAGCCAACCCATCCCTATACCCAGATCCCGGCCCGATACCCTGGGACTACGATCTCTTCCTATCAGCGAAGGAAGGTGCTGCGCCGCAGATAAAAGATAGCCTGAACGTCTCCAATCCACACCGCGACGATGCAGAAAACTACACCCACGAAGCCACGGGCCCAGACGATGCAATCCTAAAATACCACCGCTACGACCGCATCCGCACCTACGCAACAAGTTCGCAAACTCTAAACCCAGAACAGAAATACAAAGACGTCGCTCTCGTCCTCTTCGACCCGGACGAAGCGATATCAGAAACAACTCTCAAATCCACTGCCATACCCCACCGCCTCAAGCAGAAAGCCGCCTACTATTATCCCATCCTAGGCAAGACGCGTCTGAAGCCCGAGCGGGCCCGTACAATCGCGCAGGCGGGCCTGGCACCGACACGACCCAAAGCCAAGGAAGACCAGGTGCATCAGATTCAGGTTGTTGTGCGCGATCCGGATGAGGCGGAGGAGTATAAACGGGCATCTCATCGAGCACAGGTAGATTCAAGATTTGCGAAAACATTACCTCCGCCAGCCGAGGAGGAGGGTGATGGTGAAATTGCAAGTGAGCGGGATATGGACGAGGGGAGCAAGGAGCAAGTACTCGCGGAGACGCCGGTGGGTAGAAGAGGGTTGGAAGCTGAGGTTGGTGATGGAGTGGGGATGGATAGGGAGAGGAGACGGGGGAACGTTGATGATGAAGATGATGAGATGGCTGATCCATGATAGGAGAACAACATCTTAGCATTGCGCTTGTGTTTGACAGACCTTTGGATAGATATAAATGAGGATTTTGCTGTATTTCAATATCCACTTGTTTTCCGCTGCTGGTTCTTCTCCTCGTAGCTTCTCTGTTGTTGTACTATCTTTTCTTTTAATCTACTATTAATGTGTTGGATTGAATCGACAAAAGCATTTGAGGCCAAAGTTTGGTTTAGTATGAGTAAGAAAAAGGAACCATTAGAGTCATATAATGTCAGGATGCTAGAGAATTAGGATGATCAATTGACATTGGCAGAGAGGGGAGACCTAAAGCCAAAGAAAGCTGTTTACCAAATCGAGTTTTAAAATAGAATAAGCAAAAGAAATCGTTTTTCTAATGCATACTATACTTACAAATATGAAAACTGAAAAAGGACAAAGACCAGGAAGACCAGAACTATCATGCACCCAAAATACGCCTGCAGGCAATCAAAAAGAAAAAAAAGGCAAAATCAAGAGCTAGACAATGGATAACGAAACCAAAAAACAAAGGACAAATAAACCTCCCTACAAAAAAAAAAAAAAAAAAAGGCCCATACCACTTAAACATGTAACATACATTCATTCCATTCCTTATTTTCGCCCCTTCAGACAGGTAAGGAGAATGGGACAAAGGAACAAACGAAGGAAAGAAGAAAAAAAAGTTGAGAAAAAGCCCAAGTAAAACTCCGCGCCCGGTTATTTGTTTCCATGAAGAAACCAGTGAAGCTGAAACGCAATTAAAAGACGTGAACTGAAATCCAGAAATCCATGAGATGTTATTTTCCCAAGCCCAGTTGGAAACAGATTTCTTTGGCGCGGATGCATAAAAATGAAATAGAGGTATAGGATGTGGAGAGTCGGAAATATGTAATACTTAGCATGAAGGTAGAAGGTAAGGCGCTGTGAGACGAGGAGAGTGATAAAATAACAAGGGAGAAAAAATATGTGTATTTCACATTGGGGCGAAGGGGTTGAAGAACGCCAAAAGCCGGGTTTGTGGAGGAGACGAACGGCAACGTTGGATATAGGAAAGGAACAACATATACATATACATAATTCAGATGCGCTGGTTTCAGTTCCCCATCGACGTATCGGCATCAGGCTGCAGATTCGAAGCGGGGACGCCGTCAATGTCGCCATCTCCATCGATAGAGATGTCAACATCAATATCCGCATAGGCATCGATGTCGGCGTTGGCCCCGTCCCCGTCCCCATCCCAGTCCCCACGTACGATGCGTCGCAAGACACTCCTATCAAAGAGATCAAGAGCAAAGCGGCGTGCAGGCAGGCGGAAATGGTGGCTTTCAAGAAGGATGAGGGTCTTCTGGAAGAGGGGGATTTGGCGAAAGTATTCGGGTTTTTTGGTCCTGAGGCTGTTTAGGGGGATAATGATTAGTGTTATTTTCTTCTCTTTTTCTTTTCTTTCTATCTTTCCATTTTTTTGTCCTGAGAGTTGCAGTGAAGCAGAATATATATCGATATGTATGGATAATATGTAGGGGTGTGGCTTACGTGTTAAGATCCGACGCCGCCCTCTTCGACAAAACAGTATTACCCATGTCAATGATCAGATCCAGGATCTTCTGGCAGACAGGATCGGAATCCGTAGCAGCGGCTTTAAATCTTTCTTTCTCGGCACGTTCTTCGTCGATATTAGGTTCATAGGCAGGGAAGGAAACCTAGTGTTCCGTCCGGCCAGGTGAGTTAGACGGGGTGAACAGTGCAACAATTTCACTCAAAGAAGAAAAGGATGAAGCAAATAAGAAAAGAGAAGGGGTGAAACCGTACCGAATAAAGCCTACTCAACTGGACAGGGATACACGAGCCGAGCGATCGCCCCTTCTGGTCCACCGCCGCATCCCAGCCAGCCTCCAAGAGCATCTCCATCCCATGAAGACTCCTAGAAATCAGCCCCAGCACAAAAAATGCCGTGCCCCTCATCGTCATGACCCCCGCATTCTCAGCAATCTTCCCAATCGCCCCCACAATCTCCGTCTCCTCTAGAAACGGCGCGCTAAGATCCATCGAACCCACATTGCCCACCGCCCACAGACATCCCTTAACCTTCAGCAGCACCTCCGGATCCTCCTCGTCTAGCCGGAAGTCGCGGATCGTATGCGCAAACTCGTTAAAATGGCCTGACTGCTCCAGCAACTTGCAACCCTCGTGCGTCCGTGCCAGCTCCCTGTAGAAATGGGGCGGTACGAGGCCGATGTCTTGCATCTCGACGATGTCGTCGAAGGCAAAGCTGTTGCGCCGCGGCTGGTCAACGTAGGCGCGCGTCAGCGATGCCTCGACGAGGCCGACGTAGGCATCGTTGCGGCCGAGGAACCAGTCGTCCATTTCCTGGGTGATGTAATCCAGGCCGTCGAGGTAGTGGTATCCGACTGAGGTTGAGAGGAAACGGAGAAGTAGCGGCGCGCCAATTTCTCCTAGGTGGTCGAGCGAGGGCCGGCATTTGACCACGTATTCGAGACAGCTGCGTTGGTTGCAGGCTTCCTCGAGGATTTTCACAGCAACTTGGCATACGGCAACTTCCGGATCGTATAGCTGTGTGACAAGCAGTTTAACAACCCACTCCCCATTTCCTATGTCTACCATCGGGGCGGGAAATGAAACGCTGCCCACGACGTATTTTCGTAGTAATTTCGTTGCGAATATGCGGATATCCTTTGATCCTGTTGTTAACGCCTTAGAAAGAATGATCCGTAGATGGCTCTCGAGGGAGAAATCCATATTCCCTAGCAATGTTTGGATAAGATCATTTCGATCCTTGAGTTCTATTATATGGTAGAACATGTTATGCATATGCCACCTCTCCATCATCTGAAGTCCGCCTGGCTCGCTGCTTAATACACCCAGTAACGCAAAGTAGCCCCCGCTCAATGTTTCGCTCATATTGTTCCGAGAAAACACAGGCGATGACGACGTCAGGCCGCTCATGCGGTCAACTTGCGCAAGACACTCAGCAATCTGCCGCAGTAACTTATTCTCCGCCAGGTATTTCGTTCCTTCGGGGGTCTGCAAAAGGGTCCGCATCAACGCGCACCCCGTCCGGACATAGCGCTGGTTCGGTTTCGTATTTCTAATCATAGAAAACCTGGATTTGAAAGGTCGATAGAATCCCATCAGACGCTTCATGAATTTCGAGCCTCGGATAGCCTCATCCAGGCGTTTTGGGTTCGTCAGTGGACCCTCAATAATGTTGTGGATCAAGTCCCATTTCCATTTCATGAAATTCACAGAACTTAGGACGTGGGTGTCTAGAACGGCCGTGCGGAATTGGCCCTCGTCCATGCTGGCGCTTAGTTTGGTTTTCCCCTGTTCGGTAGTCAGCAACGAAGCGGATATATCTGTGTGCACCGTATATTTGCCGCGTGACGATTGCATCCCATCTGACCGGGTCAATGTACGGTTAATGCTTTCCATTTGATAAACGGTTGATGTCGACACATGGTAGGTCTCAGTATCCCGTGGGGTAGAGCACGGAAGCAATTGAGGGAGAACCTGAAGTTTGGCGCTCATAGATTGCGGCAGAGAGTGATGGGCGAGTTTCAGCACTTCTGTTAGCAGCAATGTGCCTTTCCTCTTCAGGGACAGGTCGGGCTCGTCTTCGATTAAGTTCGATAGAGCCTAGAAGGCGGATCAGTATCAAATTGGTTAAATAGCGAAGAATAAAAATTCAGAATAGGTCAATACCGTAATCAGTCCTGCCTCAATCAGCACAGCAAGGACCAGGGCAGAGAAGTGAGTGGTGAGGTCAAAAGAATTATTTTCATGTTCGTCGAATGCACGTAAGTGTTTAGTATCAGATTCCGATCTAAGGTTCGTAACCCTGCCATACGTAGTAAGTCTCCGGCCGGCAAGGAATGACGATGACCATGACGGAGGTTTGATACGGAGAGCGTCGAACAAAAGTTCTAGGATCAGATCTCTTGCCAGGGGCTCAGGGTATTGCAGAGAATTCAGCAAGGACTGAAGGGGTTTTGCTTTGTTACGTAAGAGCGTGAGTAGGCCAGGCCAAGTTTTGAGCATGGAAGAAATGGTTTTGGCTGAAGATTTCAGCCTTGCATGGTGATTGCTATCCCCCAACGGATCTGTAAAAGTGGCGAAGACTCCTTCGAGTTCACACCCTGCTCGGAGATATATCCTGTTGCGGGGGGTGTCTAGAATGTGTATAAACCCTGCTGCCAGACTCTCCGAAGCGCCATAAACTCCCTCTCCAAGGGCATCGTTCAAAACGCCAATTCCACCGGCAAAAAACAGGAGACCTGGGTCTTTGACCAGGATCTCCGCGAGAGTCATAATGCAAATATTTCTCAGACGATCATCGCGGTGGTCAGCAATGGAGACAAGCGTCCGGACAACCCCACGAGACAGTTCTCGAACTCCATCTTTAACATCAAGAAAAGCCCTGACGAATTTCAGCGCCTGCTCGCGTTCTATGGTCGCTTTAGTTTCCTTCACAAGCGACATCATCACCATCTCGTCCGTATGGAATGATCTGATGATTTGAATAGAACGTCGATCGGCAATAGCATGTCGTGTCAATCGGTAGCCAGCAGCGACGACGTCCCTGCTATCGCTCAGCAGCATTGTCTGAACACGCAAGCCAAAGACCTGCCAAGCCAAGTCATATTTTAACGTTGGATGACGCTTGAAGAGGTCCACAAGGTTATTCGCCCGTTCCACATAGTAATCCGACGGCATGTCTGTGGTCTCCAGCTCCTGCAAAGTCTCAGCTAGGACATAAGTTGGCGACTCCGTCTCCGCATCCCCACTCCCCATCCCCGCGTCCCCACCCTGTGACGCACGAGAAGGAGATCGCAGGGGAGTTCCACGGAACAAGGTAGATAACCGGCCAGCGGTAGGCGAAGTTTGGGCTTGGGCCCGTAATATTTCCTCCTCAAGCTCATGTCGCAGTTGTGCGAGTTTCATATTGGACGAACTAAGCTCCGACTCAACCCTCAAGCGTTGCTCTTTCGTCTGTTTAAGATTTTTGACCAACAGGGCCTCCAGCATATTTTCCGTTCCGCTTTTGATCTTCAACTCCTTGGCAATCTTGCCGCGAAGCACAGCCTGGCGCTGCTCCGCACGAGCAAGAACGTCAACTCCATCGATGGCAATTATACGGGAAGGGAATGGAGGTTCAGGGCGTGGTGTAGACGTGGTGGGACCGCGCGTCGAGCTGATACTTTTTAAATCCGAGCTAAAACTACCTGGCGGAGGTCCAGAGGGGGCGAAAGAAGCGCTCCACGGCCCAAAATTGTTGGTATTGTTGATATTATTGCTGTTATTGTTGTTGCTACTGCTGCAGCTGCTGCTGTTGCTGCTGGTGGCGGTCGGGGCAGGATTGCTTCCGATACGATTTCCCGAGGATTTGGAAGCGGCGTCGTGCCAGCTTCCATCGGTGGAGGCATCTTCCTGGCTTGAGAATGGGTTGCCGTCGTTCAGCACACGGCGCTGGGTTGGCGTCGCCGAGGAAGCAGGATCATAATTCGACGCCATGGGTCTCCATCTACTGTGCTGCCTAGTAGGAGCAGTACCCTACTAGTTCCCCGGTTCGCCGGTGGGAAGCACAAGCAATATAAGTTAGCATTTGGAGTTGTCAGGCATCGAGCACTTTGTCAGCGCAAATCGTCGCGATATGATATATGGCAGCAAATGATTTCAAGTGTCGGTGGTTCACCGCGGCGGGGGAAAAGGTTGAGGGGGCGTGGGGATGAGCGCAGAGGTCGAGATCGAGCTAGGTGTTTTGATGGGGACTCCGCAGGCTGAGCATCGACCAATGGCGCGCAGCGAACGAAGAAGGCAGGGCGCAGGGCACATGGAAACCCCAATTACAATAATGATAGAGCAAACGGTGACAGGAAGGGGAGGCAGAAAGATCAGGCTGTGTGTATCCGGAGCATGAATTGGTTCGATGTTGATGGAGGCCAAGCAAAATCACGGGAAACAGGTCTGATATCACGTGTGCATGAGTATCGAGGTAGACTCGCGGCGGAGAGATTGAATACGAGTGTTTGTTAAATTTAATCAGTTAACTAGTTAAGTAGTTAACTAGTGGGTTATGTGTTACTATCCAACTTCTTTGCAGGTTCGATCCATGATGTGGTTGTTGGTCAATGAAAGCTGGCCTGGCCGGCTATAGCGACAAGGACCAAGCAAAGGAAGACAGCCTTATAGTGATAACAGACCGTACGCCTGGAACCGCAGATCATACTAGAGCTAGATGGCAGTATTATATATATCGTTCTATCCAGAGACCCAGTGCTTACGTCCAAGTAGGTCCGGCAAATCTTGATTATGTTGACAGAAGAAATATAGAGCATTCCATGCACCGCAATGCTGATAACAATCTGTCCCTGTGAATGCCTCCTGAGTGGTTGCTTCGCAATTGCAAGAAGCTGGAGATTGCTTCTGCGCAGTATAAGGATCCTCGTATTATCTTTACTCTAGTGCATTGACTTGCAGCACTTGTGGATTCTGGACTGTTCAGCCACCTGCGTAACCAGCAATTCGCTGCCATTGTTGGCCCTATTCTCGCCGAGCTCCTAGCTGAGGCCATCGCCATCGCCAGAGCTCTGCTGTCGTTCCCCTATCCACTAACTACTCCGTACAAGAGATTCGTATCCACTCCCATACAACTACACGAGTGCGTCTGCGCTGACGGGTAGGCCACAGCGCTCAGTTTTTGTTTGGCAGATAACTTGGGAAATTTAAATTTATTTAAATTTTTTAACTTCCCGCTGTCGTGTTTATATAGCTATCGTTCCTGAAGCTTCTTTCTTCCGTCTCCCTACTGTTCGTTCTGATTGCGTATTGCCTGTATCAGGCATATAGCTACGCTCTCACACTCTCTTTGTCCTTCATTAACCTCTTCCGCTCTCCTTCATTTCTTTTGCGAATTCAATTTCCTACCGCCAATTCAATCGAAGGACAAAAAGGCACCATGACCCCGAAATTGGCTGCAGCACGGTATGGCAAGGATAATGTCCGCGTCTACAAGGTGCATCGCAACGAGGAGACAGGCGTCCACACCGTCGTTGAGATGACAGTATGCGTCCTGCTCGAAGGGGATATCGAGACGTCGTAAGCCTTGTCTTTCGTTCCATATCATCTATCATCTATCATCTCCTACAGAAACAGCGTAAATATGGCCCCGTTTTGCTAACGCAACTCGCCGCTCCCATATAACAGTTACACCAAAGCCGATAACAGCGTCGTCGTCGCCACGGACTCCATGAAAAACACAATTTACATCATGGCCAAGCTATACCCGGTGACTCCGCCGGAACTCTTCGCCTCCATCCTCGGTTCCCACTTCACAGCCACATACCCGCACATCCACACCGCGCACGTCGACATCGTCACCCTCCGCTGGGCACGTATGACATTTGATGGAAAACCACATCCCCACTCCTTCCTCCGCGACGGTACGGAAACCCGCAACGTCTCCGCCACCGTCTCCGAAGGAAACAGCGGCAGCAAAGACATCACCTCACTAACCAGTACAATCAGCCTAACCTCCTCTATCTCGGGCCTCTCCGTCCTAAAATCCACAAACTCACAATTCCACAACTTCATCCGGGACGAGTACACCACGCTCCCCGAAACCTGGGACCGGGTGCTAAGCACCAACGTCGACGCCAACTGGATGTGGCAGCCCTTCACGTCCGTCGACGCCGTGAAGCGCGCGGTACCCCAGTTCGACGAAACCTGGCGCGCCGCGCGGGACATCACGCTGCGCACCTTTGCGCATGACAACAGCGCCAGCGTGCAGAATTCCATGTACAAGATGGCGGAGAAGATCCTGGCTGTGCAGCCGTTACTGGAGACTGTGGAGTATTCGTTGCCGAATAACCACTATTTTGAGCTAGGTGAGTTATCTCCCTTCTAACCTTTTTTTCCATCTTTTCTATAAATATTTTGGTTTAATCAATTAGCCAATTAACAACGTTTCCCCCTCCTTTCATTTTGAATTTCCTACAGACTTGAGCTGGCACAAGGGCCTCAAGAACACGGGTAAAAACGCGGAAGTTTACGTACCGCAGTCGGGCCCGAATGGTCTTATCAAGTGCAAAGTGGGCCGGGCCGGAGAAAACCGTCGGGAGACGCCGAAGTTATAGAAACGAGAGCAATTTTGTCATTCCAACACTTACGTAGACCAGGGGTTGGGAGAGAAGGGGCGTACAATATCGGTAGAGATAAGATAAGATGTTTAGAAGTTGCCAGTTGCTAGGAGTTTTTCGCCAATTTTGTTTATATACTAGAGGTTATACGGGAGGGCCTCAAGTCCCAGTGGCAATACTTAATGTTAGCCAGTAAGTTGATTTAGTTGTACAGTACAATACATTTATAAAAGGAGAGAGAGAAAGGGACAAACTTGTTCTATCCCTATACATGAACACCTTGTATGCAGTAGGAAAGAAAAACAGTGAAACAGGAAATCGCGGGGGGAAAATCCAATAGCAAAGCAAAGAGCAGGAGAACGAAGCAAAGTTTTTATTTCAATGTAATCAGGATGTTGTTTGCTTAGACCCAGTCTCCGCTCCTTTCTCCTTCGCAAACGCTTCTTTAATTAGCGGTGAATCCGCGATGGAGTTCGTGGGGCCCAGGACACTCTTGCCGGCCAATTTCAGGATATTCTTCTTGTACGGATGCGCATGACCTTCAAACACTGTGTAGAAATACCCATGTTAGTTCCTAACTCCAGTGCATATATATGCCGAATGTCGAATATCAACCCTGACACACACACATGCACACAAACAGGAAGAGCAAAGAAAAGTGAAATGAAATGAACCACAAACCTTTCAGCCTCGCCAATCTCTTGTCCCTCAGCCGATTCTTCGGCAACATACCGCTGACCGCCTTCCGCAGCACCTCGCCTCCACCCCACTTCTCAAACATCTTGTCCATCGTCATCGACTTCAGGCTGCCGGGCCGCGTGTTGTGTGTGTAGTACAGCTTCTTGAATCGCTTCTTGCCCGTCGTATGCAGGTCATGGCAGCCGACGGCCACGACGTAGTCGCCGCAGTCCGTCGACGGGTCCCAGATCGGCTTGTGCTTGCCCATCAGGAATACGGCGATGGAGGACGCGAGTCGGCCCAGGCTGCGCGGGTCGCGGCTGACGTCTATATAATGCCATGTTCGCGAGTAGGCGAGGCGGGTCTGTGGAGTGTGAAGGATTGTTAGGCAAGGGGGTATATTCATTTCTAATTTCGTTTCATTCTGGGAGTGAGCGTCATGTTGAACGTAGATGGCTTACCCGTCCGACGGTCTGTGACATTGTTGCGGGAATATGGCTATCGATGCATGGGTGAGGAATGTATGGAAGTGGGAGCCCGGGGAAAGGAAGGTTGCTCCTTCAAAACAGGAATAGGGAAAAATGGACGGCTCCTGGGGTCAGTATGGAGGTAGCGTCATCAATTGGAGCTGTAATTGAAATTGCCGTGGCCAGTTCGTTATTGGTTTTGCTGCTTGTTGTTTTGCGGGCATCCCATCCCTCAACCTCAAGTTTTTGATGCACATCACGTGATATGATGCCCTAGCGCGGACTAAGCGAACTCGCACATCCCAGATTGGCAATTCTCCAAGCGTCAACGCAGAAAGAGAGAGACTGCGACGACGACAACAACAACAGGCAACACGACAAACCACGACACACTCTGCTGCCCTCCCTCCTCTCTCGCGCCCCGGAGCCATCGTCCCCTCCACCTGACCAACAAACATGGCTACTACTCAGAGTGTGCAATGCTTCGGCAAGAAGAAGACAGGTATGGCGGAGACCCTCTGAAATGCGACAACCCCATATAAATTTTTAATGATTTCTTGTTGACATCTGGAAATCTATGTTATAGCCACTGCTGTCGCCCACTGCAAGGTACGGATTGGCTGCTGAGATATGATCCTTTCCCCGTTGTGCTTACTGGGTTTTGAGAGCGAGGTTTGGGGGTGCGGAATTGAAGATTTGGATGGAGATTTGGGGTTGGATTGGGGTTACCATTACTCGGAATACCTTTGAATCAATACAGGGCATATAACTAACCGGAGTGCAATTGGGAAAATATATAGGCAGGAAAGGGTCTCATCAAAGTCAACGGCCAACCTTTAGCTCTCACCCAGCCGGAAATCCTCAGATTCAAGGTTTGATTCGCCCTCTCATCTCCCTCATTCGCCGGACATACAGGAAGCCATCAAGAGACGGGGAAAGACATGAAGATTTGTTGTATGGGCCACTGAACAAAAATGCCATTGGGGAAAAAAACTATAGGTCTACGAACCCCTCCTCATCGTCGGCCTTGACAAATTCGCCGCAGTCGATATCCGCGTCCGCGTCACCGGCGGTGGTCACACATCGCAGATCTACGCCATCAGACAAGCCATTGCCAAATCGATAGTGGCCTACTACCAGAAATACGTCGACGAGCATGCCAAGAACCAGCTCAAACAGGCTTTCGTCCAGTTCGACAGAACCCTCCTCGTCGCTGATAACAGACGCGCTGAGCCTAAGAAGTTCGGCGGTCCTGGTGCTCGTGCTCGTTACCAAAAGTCTTACCGTTAAACCGATATTGTGCGTGTGTTGTTGTGTTGTTATGCGGGGGCGAAAGAGGACGAAGAAGATAAATGGGGTGGGGGAGTATGGAAAATAAGGGAATTTTTCATTACATCTATCGGTTGGGTTGGGTGGTTTTTGCCGAACGATAGCACCTAGCGTTTGATTATGTTAAAACAAACTTGCTAGGGGGAACGATAGAATAGGGCCATTTTTTTCCTTTGCCTTTTCTTTAAACCCTTTTTGCAATCCAATTTCCTTCTATTTTGTTCAAACTAATGGTCTGTTTTCCCAATATGTCCTGACGTGATTGTGATATGATGTGATTATGGAAAAAGTACAATTTCGACAAAAATGGATCAAACTCAAAGAGTACCGGATCATGCATATGAACACTTTACAATCTATGCCGTGGAGGTGCAAAGATTAGTCCTTACCGAGGATGAATATCATGCTACGGACTCACCCGCCTCCTCGTCCTCTTCCACTTCCTCTACCAAGCCTTTTTCAAGGCTATCTCCCTCTCCCAAATCAACAATAACCGGAGCATACTCCCCCATCTCATCCTCTTCATTTGCCCCGCTAATCTCCACTTCCACCTGCTCCCCATCCTCCAACTCCAACATTCCCCTTTTAACTGTCGCTCCCGGTCTAAGCTCCCAACCATATCGCCCCTTAACCCAATTCTCCAACTTCTCCAATTCCTGCCTAACCAGTTGTCCCTCCGCCTCTACAATATCCTTCACAGCCCGCGAGAACCCCATAAGCAATTCCCTCAACAACGCACCTCCATCATCACCATCCAGATCAAACAATCCCCCCTCAACATCATCAAAGTGTCTCAGCTGCAGACGCAGCAGACGCAGAACCTGCACGAAGAACTTCTCCCGCACAAGCACCGCTGCTCGACACGTCAATACCAACCCTAGCAACCGCTTCCACTGCTCCAGGCACGAGAAGTTCATCAACGTAAGAACCATCAGGAACGTAAATTGTAGCTCGCCGAGGATCTGCGCTTCGCCAGCCTCCTGACTTTCACCGTCGATGGTACCAGTTGTAGATCCAACAATTTCCCCCACCCCAGCCGTAGCTGTAAGATTATCTGTACCAGATACCCCTTGTCCAAATCTCCCCACCAGATCTCCCAACGCCCACGACCGATCCTGCGCCGCCTCCGTCCTCTCCCGCCCCACCGCACCAGTCCTCCACGTCCGCTTCAGATCCACAGGCAAAAAACGCAGTTCTTTCTCCTGCTCGCTTGCTATGCCCGTGTCATAGGCCCTGGCTACCTCTGCAGTGGAGAGGCCCGGGATATCATCGCGATCTCGCACAGCGGAACTACCGGAGGACACGGTCCAGCGCAGTGGCCGTGACGTTAGTATATCTCCATGGGTTGTAGTAACAACGGCTGTGGTGGTTGGAGGAGTGGCAGTGGGAGTCGAGCCGAGAATGCGCGACAGAAGGGTGGGGGTGATGTGGTCGGTGAGTTGCGGCCAGTCATTTAGTGATTCCTGTGATAATTCTGATTCGAGTTCTTGTTTTTGTTGCCGGTGATAATCTCCCACACTATTAAGCGGATGATTATTATCTTGCGCTCGTTGCCGTTGTTCTTCCATCGCTCGATCATACGCCAACAAACCCCCGCTCGCCCATATTCGTCCCAGATTCGCGCGCAGCTTCATAGCATCTCGCTTCCCCGCCTCACTGCTTTCATCTATGGGGATAAGTGCTTCAGCACCCGCATCCCATTGGCGGAGACGTATATCTATTTCCCCCGCCGCCGGGCTACTACCCCTACCATTTCCGGCACGGTGTCGAGGTATGAAAAACCACTCCCCATTCCGTAGCGAAAAACTCTCCGTCGCGCCTATGAATAGAAAGTGGGGTCCGGGAGGGAGGTTTTTTATACCATGAAAATTAGGGGTGGAGGTGAAGGAGAGGAGGTCGATGCCAATGAGGGTTTTGGGAGGGAGGGAATTGAGGAGGAGGGTTGGCGTGGGGATTTGCGAGGTCATCTTGAGAGATAATCGAAGGCCGGGATAGATCTAAAGGGTAGGCATTTCGGTTGTTATGAGAAGCGGAGATTGGCGAGCGGTTACACAAGTATTTAGTGAGCGATGCGAAGCGTATATTTAAAACAATTGACGGTTCCCAGTAGTTATAGAATATGTGTATGTAATCAAAACACCCAATACTAATATTTATTCGTTCTTGCTGTGGTTGTTCAATGGTATTTAGCAACTAAAGCTTGTTACATCATTGGATTGTGCAGGAGGGGAAAACTTTGGCTCCGAAAAATACGCAACCAAATTCCCAATTACAACCCCAGACAACAACTGGACAACTACGACGCAGGTAAATGGTACTCAGATGCAGGTCAATAGGTCAATAGTAAATAAGAATCTCTCCATTTTATTAATAGACTGTCAAGAGACCCCTATTTCAAAAGCTGGCAAAACTGTAGTCAGCAACCCGCAGTAGGGCTGCAGCAGTCACGCCCAGCTCCAAGGGAAAATGCTGTGACATGAACAAAATCCACAAAGAAAAGAAGACCAGGCGAGAATACTGCCGTTCTTCGCGTTTATTCCATCCACATATGCTAATAGATACCCAGAAGATACCCGCACAATCCATCCTTGGTCCACACGCAATCGCAACTTTTGCAACTGTGCACAGCCTGGAGAAAGTATAGTAGGTGAGACCACCACCCTGATGCCTACAGACGACGACCACGGCGACCACCCTTCCGGCGAGTGGAGTCGGAGGGGGTAGGGGTAACATCCTCGATTCTGCCAATGCGCATGCCAGAGCGGGCAAGGGCACGGAGAGCGGACTGGGCACCGGGGCCGGGGGTCTTGGTTCCGTTGCCTATTTGCAATCGCGGTTGTCAGAATTCCACTTTCTTTCCGCCAGTTCCGTCATATTCTTATGACCTAGGAGCTCAAAACGTACCTCCAGTCGCACGGATCTTGATGTGCAGGGCGTTGATCCCCAACTCCTTGCAGCGAGCAGCAACGTCTTGGGCAGCCAACATAGCAGCGTAGGGAGAGGACTCGTCACGGTCAGCCTTGACCTTCATACCACCAGTGACACGGCAGATGGTTTCGCGACCACTGAATCACTCAGAATATTAGCCCACTATCCAAAAATTGATCATTGTATGTGCCAAATTTTCTCTCTGGGCAACACAACGAAAGTCCATCCTGCCAGAAAATTTTCAAAGATAACAAAACACCAGTTCAAGGTGATAACGACACGAACCTGAGATCGGTTACATGGACGAAGGTATCGTTAAACGAGGCAAAGATACGGGCGACACCGAAAACGAGCTTTCCTGTACGCATGTTAGTCGTGTGCTAGATGGTGGAGAGCAAATTGAACCTACCATCTCCGGCCAGCGGGCCGAGAGAGATGTTCTCGTTAGCGGGTCGGTCAACCTTCTTCTTGGGAGGCATTTTGGACGTGATATATTGGCGGATGTGGTGGATGGTGAAGAGGGAAAAAGAAGATAAGAAATCCGCCGCAGTTGAGTATTCCAAATACGGAATCAGGAGAGTGTGCCCTAAGTCCAGAATTGGGAAGTGGGCGGTTTAGGGTTTAGGGTTTGCTTGCTTTGCCTAATCCTAAACTGGCTATGGATGACTCAGCCTAGTGGGACTAGCGCCAACATCCTGCAAGCTTTAAATTGTTCTGCAGAACCGAAATTTTCCCCGTCAACCTCTTCCTTCGCAGCACCTCTGACAGAGAGACAAGTAACAAATCCGCCAGTCTGTCTCTGCTCTGTTGGATTGTTGTACAGACGGGCGGTTATACACAGGACATTCGTTCGCTCACTTCCAATTGAGTGCACATACCCAACGGGAAAATCTTGTATCTTATTCTTATGTTCAAGTACGGATTATATCTCAGTTGCGAACTCACAACAGAAGAAATTATCCTACTTCAAATTCCCCAATGATGGCGACTACAGCGGACAGAAGATCCATTGGGATCATTGGCATGGGTGACATGGGGAAGATGTATGCTCAGCGTTTAAGCCAGGCTGGTTGGAGGTAAATATCCGGACCGTCATTTTCGAAACTTGCTCTCTCTTTGAACAGTGTTTGCATATGCAGTTTAATATGGTAAGCTCTTTTTTGTTTCCTCCCGGTTATCTCCTTTTTATATGATGACTTGAGTGCATTTGGCTCGAGTATGGCCTGGGAGTCACGTCCGCCATTCTGGCGTGTGCAGCGGCTACCAGGCTGTCAATGATGTAAATTCCTCGCTACCTTACTTTTTCTTTGTCTGAAAGTACATTTCTATATCAACAAAATTGTTTCCTAATTACGATAATTGGTTGCTACAGTGTGCTAACGTTCAGTTATCACAGCCCTCATCTGCGAACTATAAATTTCCATCACCCATCCATGTTGATAGTACCACGGCTGACACAAGAGATGTAGAATCAATGCATGTGATAGGCCTACAAACTATGATGCATTAAAACAGGAATTCGCGTCTGATGTATGTGGATTACTATACATCGCCATCAACAATAGGGCTTATTTTAAGGACTTCTAAAGCAAAATATCAATATACTCCCGAATGGGCATTTAGTCTCCAGAATTAGCGACTACATTATCTACAGCGTAGAGGCGGAAGCCATTGACAAAATTGTCGCGGAGTACGGACCATGTATGTCTACTGTCTGAGCTTTGAATCGTATTTTCCAATCTCGTGTTCTCTTTCTTTCATACTCTATGCGGGTCGATCAGCCTAGTCTGACATGCCATTGAATTGAAGCAACCAAGGTCGGCGCAATCGTGGGCGGCCAGACATCTTGCAAGGCCCCTGAGCTTGCTGCTTTTGACAAATACCTGCCCGACGACGTAGAAATCATCTCATGCCATTCCCTTCATGGCCCCAACGTCAACCCCAAAGGCCACCCTCTGGTATTCAACCCACTATATCCAGATAATCATGAGCACAACGGCATGAATAACACCTGTCATTCCAGGTCCTGATCCAACATAGAGCGTCAGATGAGAGCTTAAGATTCGTCGAGAAGATCTTCTCGACCTTCCAATCCAAATATGTTTATCTCAGCGGCGAACTACACGACAGAATCACAGCAGATACCCAGGCGGTAACGCACGCCGCCTTTCTTAGCATGGGTACAGCATGGCATGCAAATAACCAGTTCCCCTGGGAAGTAGCCCGTTACGTGGGTGGTATCGAGAACGTTAAAATTAATATAACACTGCGAATATATGCAAACAAGTGGCACGTCTATGCGGGACTGGCCATATTAAACCCAGCAGCAAAGAAGCAGATCCGCCAGTATGCGCAGTCAGTGACAGACCTGTTCAAGCTGATGATGGGCGGGCATCGGGAGGAATTGAGAGCTCGAGTGAAGACGGCCGGGGCGGCGGTGTTCAAGTCTGATACCATGCAGCATGATCTGTTATTAAGAGATGATGTACTTGATCGATTTTCCCTGTCCAAGGGGAATTCGGAGAGGATGCCTAACAACCATTTAAGTCTGCTGGCCATTGTGGATTGTTGGTGGAAGTTAGGAATTGTTCCATACGATCATATGATTTGCTCGACGCCTGTCAGTAACTTCAAGCACATGATTTCGTTGTTGAAAAGGAGAGCTGACAGCAGTGTTTGTCCCCTTCACAGCTCTTCCGTCTATGGCTGGGAGTAACGGAATATCTCTTCAGGAACGAAGACCTCCTCAATGAGGTCCTGGATATCGCCATTGACGACAATACGTTCCGCTCTGATGACCTAGAGTTCACATTTGCTGCACGGGTGAGTTCATTTATAGTATATACGTCGAATGCGTTTTTCTCCCGCTTCTACACGTCATGCAATACTCTCAGATTCATTTTTGTCGGACTTGAGACAGAATGTCTCCTCATTTCTTATATTCCACTTCCTTGGAAACCCGCGTCTGTTGCTCCGGTTTAGACTCTTATTCTGAATATATCAAATATTGCCACGCCTGCTCCCTGTTTGATCCCACTGGAACACCCCAGACTCCTACCACTCGCCATCCTTCACATATGTTATTTTTCTCCTGTGTCTAACTTGAATGTGTGCCGGATGGTACTCAATAGGCTTGGTCCGAATGCGTCTCCTTTGGTGACTTCGCGTCATACCGCGATCGTTTCGAAAAGATACAATCATACTTCTCTCCTCGTTTCCCAGAAGCCGTCAGACTGGGTAATGAAATGATGAAAACTATTTTGGATAAAACGACCATTAAAACCACTACGAGTTCCTCCTAAAATGAGTGAGACGACATCATGACATCACCATATGAGAAGCCAACGAGTTCTTCATGATTCCGGGAACTTTTTATTATTATCATTCTTATTTTTATTTTTTCTCATTTACGATGAAAAAATGAAATAAAGGGGAAATTCGGTAAACCTTTTATCCATTTGCTCCCATGTCTTCACCAGGCGAGGTGCAGAATGATAGGTTTTCGGGCAGGCTATCATTTTTATATCAATACTTATACGATTCTTTTTAAGGGATCCAATATCGTCATCTTGACATACAGTTCCACGCTTTCGGGGTTTACATCAAGTTGGGTCCTTTTTTTATATATAATTTTTGAGAAACTTTCTTAGCGCTTCCAGTGTAGCATCTGCACAGACCACTCACTATACATTAATGGAGTAGTTATGTGGAGACTCAGATGTTTCTGCTCCAGATTAGTGTGAAAGCTCAATATCTTCACCTCCAACCTTCCCACCCTCAAACCACCCATCCATTCTCCTCGTCAAGTACCCACTAGCCACTTCTACAGAAGTGTTTTCCTATGGTCGGTCGTTCTATTGGGGGCAAATAGCGCCCAATGTGTTCTATCGCCGGTGCCAAATGCAACAAGATGAAGGGTTTGCGGAGCATGTTCAACAATCCGAGATGATACTGAGAGTATTGAGGACATACTGAAGTTGTGCTGAATTTCTTTTCTCACAACAAAGAATTCGGAAGAGGAGTATTTAACTATCCAATTAGGCAAGAAGAATGGAAACCGAGTGAGCAGTTCCCGAAACTAGCTCTGCTCCAACTATGTCTTTTTCCCGCAGGAAACACAGAAATGTCTACATAGCTTCCCATGTGCAAAGCAATGAGAATCATGATAGAAAGTTAGGGAACACTGATCCGAGTCTTCTGCCAATGAATTGACAGAAATAAATCCGCGGTTTGAGAGGATGCCTGCTCAGAAAGCATAACTAATCTCTTTCGGAAGCAGTGTGAAAGCCTCATATGAGTGCATGCCCCAAATCAGCATTGACATTCTAGGTCATCAAGGGCCCTTTTATGATCAAGGATGATGAATTCAGCCTGCTTAGTATATAGAGAGCGATACACACAGGTCCGGCTGATTGCAAAGTTGGGATATCCGTTCGGTACGCAAGTAAGGAGCCGCATGGTGTTAAAAGGCCATGGAGAAGAAAGGAAGAATAATGCAGTTGAGATTCTTGTTGGAAGATGGGACAAAGGTTGGTTTTCAATCGGAGGTGCAGGAATAGTTATTTATCCGAATAATTTACAGTTTTGAGGAATTCTTATATCTCCCAATTGATTGTATGAAATACATAGTTCCCAATAACCCAATGAATTTGGACCTATTTCGGATTCGTACCTCCAATTTCAATTCTGCACACCCTGTAACTTATAGTTTGAGAAGAAATCCTGAGTAACTCTCTTCCAACGGGATTGGTGAGCCGCTGGGATGCAAAGATATATCTGGCTGCTATTCCACTATTAATAACTTAGTTCATATCTCAAGCTGTTTGAAAGGGCTCAACCAAATACTAGTATCCATCTCGCGTCTCTCCCACAGGAAAGCCGGAAATCCCACAACTGCCAGCGTCGAAGCGACTCACTTGGAAACATGACTTAACGTTCAAACAGCATTCACCAGGAAAATCCCAGCGAACTAAGCGCTGGATTGTGGGGTTCTTGTGTTGCCCAGAATTCAGCACGTTCCGGACCCCACAAAACGTCAACTCGCCCAAGGGTAGCATGCACGCGAGCATTCTTGCTCACGGAGGTAAAAGTCCCTGGGGTTACAAGTAAAAAGTGTCACGGTTGTACTGTTGGTTTGCAAGCGTCTTTTCGACTGTGAGTTATCAGTGGAAGGGAGAACAGCACACCCTTGAATGAAATCCTGGCTGCAGGAGGAACAAGCATCTTCCAACTCGGCCAGCATACCACTGGGGGAAAGGGGCGGCGAACAAGCAACGCACAGATGCGCTCATAACAGAACGGGTTTAGAGCTCATAGGCTGTTCACGTCATTAGCCATATGAACATCAATACGTATGAAGTCACACGGGCCTTGTTGGATACAGGACCGCAGATGCTCTTGGGACCAGCGGTTAGCTTTCAGATGGTCCTATACATCTAACAAATTCGCTCGATGCTTCTCCGTTTTGCGATTCATTAGCGTAACCCCGCAATCCTCTCTTTCTCATTTGCATTGAACCATATATCCTCTAGTACCTTCTGGAAAATAGATGCACACAGGAAACCGCAACTGCCGCTAGCAGGATATGCACAGAGCTTTGCAAGCCCTTGGTCACATCGAAGAGAACACACGGCATAGTCCCCTGTGTTCAAAGGCTCGAGGCAACAACGTAAATTGCCATGCCGGCTAACATTTTCCGGTTGAGTCGTACCTTTCTCCTGACTCTATACCCAGGAACGTGCAAGGTAAATGCAAATCGAAAAATGTAAGAAGCAATCCTAGGGAGATTCGTATATCTTGTCAGAACAGCCATGGCATTGCCAGATAGGAGACAGCTTGTCATTGATTTGATTAAGTTGTGCCCGTGTTTGAGAACTCTGCTGCTCTATCAATGTAGTAAGCTTGTTTGTGAAGAAGAGTGTATCTAACTGCTAACTGTGGAAGGACACGCTGTAGAGGAGTCTGTGGAGGGTGTGATTATCAACAATTGGAGTGTCTGTATAAATTCCTTGGATTGGTAGTCAAAGAAACCAACGGCGACTCTCACTGTGACCAGATATGACACAGGCATCCCATACCACCATATTGGGGAAGAAATTTCAATCTCAGAACCCAGACGAAAGTGATATTGGCACCTTCGCTGGACGCTAAGAATACGATCCACCCCTGGGCCCGAGTTAGTAACAAACTGCCAATACATGATGGCCAATTGCATCTTGTGTTGGCTCCCCATTGTGGACTTCTCATTTCTCCCCCGCTTAAGTGGGAGGAAATGACTCATGAGCGCGGAAAAAGGCCTGCACATCGACACAACTTCAACCTGATGTTTGATGCATTTTCGTGTACTTCCATTCATGATAGCTTACTTGTTCCAGGGTGATGAGTGAGCCGATTCATTGACTCTGGCGATTCTGTCCCAATCACGAAGATCAAACCCATTTTCAAATTATCAAATTCATATATTAATTTCTGCTGGTAATCTACTCCCAGGGAACGCATATTACTTTTCTTTTCCGGATAGGATTCCATTTCAAGTTCTTAAAAGGATGGACAAGTCACAAAAGATCAATGCGCCCTCGGCCACCACCATCGATGGCCCGGAAGGATCTCAAGTGTTAGTTTTCAGCGAAGCGACAACACAAGAGCAACAAGTCAAATGCTTCAAGGTCGTAGGATCGAGTTTCGGCTGGCCTCTGCCGGAAGCGGACTATATAGAGAGGGAGAAGTACCTCACAGGGCTGCCGCTCACGCGCACAGGCGGTGCTGGAGTGCGATGGTGGTGTCTTCGAACAGAAGACTGGGGGCATGTTGTTGCGACTTGCAAAATTTTGAATCGGGATTTGCTCACCCGGACTGCTGATGGAGTAACCAGAGACAGACAAGGCTATTGCATTGGGGCAGTCGCTACTGATAAACGATATCGTCGACTGGGGCTTGCCGAATTCCTCTTGAGGGCTGTTGCGCAGTGGATGGATGGACCTGGAGAGGCTGATGCGAGTATG
Source organism: Histoplasma capsulatum G186AR (assembly GCF_000150115.1). Lineage (NCBI taxonomy): Eukaryota > Fungi > Ascomycota > Eurotiomycetes > Onygenales > Ajellomycetaceae > Histoplasma > Histoplasma capsulatum. The sequence goes on along the minus strand of NW_025544811.1, from coordinate 165,393 downwards.
TTGTACTCAAGTATTGGGAAGGTATGGAAAAAGAGAAAGGGATGTTACAGTTACTTTTCTGACGTTTCTAAATAGTATTACACCAACAAAGGGTGGAGAATGCTCCCTGCATTCCAATCGGTTTTGTCTGCGAGTCAGTCTCCGGCATCGCTGAATAGATCGGAGCTCCCACAAACGAAACCTTTGGTGCTGGATGACATCCCAGCACTATGTGCTCGAGATATTGGCGCCATGAAAGTTGAGTTTTCTAGTTATAAACCCGCTGCGGCTGAAATCCTCATGGCCGTCCTTCCTTCTGCAAACCTTGTCAGCTGGCTACAAGAGCGAGCTGCATTCATCAGTAGTAAGACCAATGGCGAAGTCCCCATGATCAAAGGCGCCATCTGCGAAGATGCTAAGACGTGGGTGTTCTGGCATCACGACTTTCCAGATCGCGAGTTGACTATCCAAAGGGTCGTTACACCGACCAAGGCGGCGGAGGCCGAGGATAAGGAGAGCCAGAAGGAGACAACCCTAGCTTTAGCCAGCCTTTTGTTGGCAGCTTTGGACGAGACTCAGAAGTGGAAGTTGCATAAGACCGTCATATGGAGTCCAACGCCCGAGCTGAACCGTGCTATTCACATGGTCCAGGAACACTTTGGAGTGGGCGTGACGAATGAAGAACGAGTAAATAGCAATGTCCCTTCAGTGAGGTGGCAGGGAGGGGATGAGGAGAAGACCAAACAAATTGAGATTTGTCACAATGAATTCTATGCTTGGAGTTGAGGAGCTCCTGACCTGATCCACTTTATTCGCGTATCTGGTCGAAAATATTAGCTCTACAATTTGTATTTTAAAACCTTACCAGCTTATCCCACTAGAATATCTGCAAAATTTGAATAAGGGGAGCCAAATGGGATATATCCGAAATGGCCCCTCCATATTTCAACCTTCTTTACCACCCCTGTTTTGAGAAATTTTTTCTCTGTTTTGTAAGTGAGATACTCACACCCACCCTGCTCTGCTTGTAATTGAGCTGCGGCAATGTGATTTCAACAGATGCCACTTGGTTAGGAATGGTCGTGGCATCTGAAATATAAAAGAGCACGAAAAAATTAACACTGGCTAGGGAGGGAGAGGGGGTGAGTGGCAGGGGGTTTGTAGCATGGTTCCACCCGCGTTGTTTTCCCACCGATCAATCACTTTTTGAGTTGAAGTAAATACGGGGTAGCAGGTCACTGTGCTCGCCATATTCTCCCGATCTGATTGATGCATGGAGTGTTTGAGAGATAATGCACTTAATTATGATGTAGAGCACAATCGATATGCAACTGAGACACTGGAATGAGTGGGGAAAGCTATGGAATCGGCCAGGTTTCCCCACATTCCACCATTCCTTTTGAAAACAAAACGCGCAAGACTGTCCCGGAACATCACATTATGGGAAATTGAGGCTGTCAGAATCCACGCAGGGTCGCAAGACAGGTATTGTATGTCACGGCCGACAGTTGAGTGTCCATGCGCAATTTGAGTTCGCCGGAGGATTTCCGAGAATGGCAGGCTGAAGAACTTAGAAATCATACGTATGAATTCGCATCGATAGGCATTATCGCCTTTCCCAATTTTCCCAGGACAGGGTGGTATCCCGGAAGGATATTTCGGATGCGCGTGCACTGGCCAAGGAGAAATTCTTTCCTTGCCCACAGGTTCCAGATCCCTGCGTCGTCATGCATGACCGGAGGGCTGTCTAGATATCGGCAAGGACCCGCGTCCACTCGGTGAAGCGGATCTTTTGCCATGACCACGATTTGATCAGCAAGCATAGTAGCGGTGATTGGATTCTGTGAAATAAGAGCATATGAACGTGATGACTTGTACAGCACGTCGAAATCGGTCACAGACGCTCAATTAGAAAGAGGGTACGTGTGGTTATTGAACGTTTTCTGTCCTGATTAGTAGCCTGCAGGACTTGCTGGTTTGCAAAAGAAAGGGGAAATTTGACACAGTTTCGGTGTGATCGAGAACTTCAACGTGAACCATCCGCATCTTTCAGGAGTGCAGGGCAGGACAGATCTGCGACAAGTAACCCCAGATCACGGTTCGCAATGTTGCAAGAATAAAAATGCGGCATGTTTTTCCCAATTGGATGACAATGCAGGTATTCTGGTTATGCAGTGTAATTGACGGGGTTTTCGGCCGTACCTCCTGGACTGCAAACTGACGTGATGGTCGTCATCATCGTGGCTGTGGAAGTTGGCCAAGGACAAGGCAGGGCGAGAATTGCTTAATTGCACCCTATATCGTCGCCAGATTTCATGGATGGAGATCGATGACGGGTCGATGGCATCCATAGAATCAGCCACAACGATCCCAATTGTGTCACGGACATATCTGCGCCACGGCTGCTGTTGCGTGTCTTGTTTCACAGTGCCCTGCAGGGATTTCGAGAAATATCATGGATAGTTTCAGGCTGGGTCCAAGACAAGAGCAAGATCGTTTGCGTCTTCCAGCCTTCCAGGGCCTGACACAACAACAGAAATTCCGGAGACATTTTCATCCGCTTGGTGCACTTTATTTTCCCTCGGCGAACTCTTGGCCAAGTTCACTTCACCCAATACGCTGTAATGTATTGATAAAATTCCCACAGCCAAAGAAATAAGGTGGTGAATTAGCTCCAGCGGCTTGTCTAGAACAAGCCAATGGACCGCCCTGGAGAGGATCAACCTAGCCCTGATGTTCGTCGACAGCAACCGAGCAAGGGAAATCAGCTTGCAACTTTCCCAAGCAACCCTACCAAGAGGAACGGGTTTACACCCCCTGCGAATACAGTCAGAAGTAGAAATAACGTCCTTGTAGGAGCTACTGATGAAACGTGAAAACGCTCCCCAAAACCGGCCAGCATCGCTGATCCCCACATTCCTCCCATGTTTTGCTTCCAGTCTCCCTGCAAGATTCCACATAGCCAACTGGTTTCAGCGTGGCTGCGAGTATCTTTGGTCCCCGTGCGATTGGCTGGGCCAGTACAGCGTACAGTCGCTTGAATCAATGCAGTAAATGCTGGATTATGCTGTGCCAGGTCTGTCCCGTTGATGTGGGGATTTTCGAATCTCTGCTGCGTTACCTTTTTGGCGCACTAGGAGGCTTCGCAGGGATGGTTAGTCGCACGGGAGAAGTAAATTAATTTCAAAATTGAAGCAAATATATGAACCCTGGCTTGCGCCGCAGGAACTTTTTGATTTCATATCTGGTGAAGTTTGGAGTGTGTGATAATTTTGTTTGCGTTCTTGCGGGATCGTGTTGCTGCTTACCTATAGGTGCTCACTCACTACCCCTTTCGATGCAACTCATCAGGCTGTCAGTTTGCAATGCTCAATGAGAAGCAACTATTGACTACAATTCACACACCTGTTCAAATTTTACTTCAAGGACCATCTTGCAACACAAACCAATGCCTTGAAACTGTTCACTTCAATCAATAGGGTGTAGATTTGTCTTCATATACACTCTCACCATGAGGCTGTTCTCTACAGTTGTCACAGCAGCGATGCTGGTCAATGGTAAGCGTCCTTTTACTTCCCATTGATGTAAGTCATAAAAGGAACAGAAAAGAAAAGATTGGCCGTTTTAACAATTCCTCCCACAGCGTCAATGGCGTTCGTCCAGACAGCGCAATTCCGCCCTGGAGATGAAAAGGGCATCTCGTACAGCGTCAACGTCCCACCTTCCACAGCTTCCAGGGGTCAAGGCCCCATATATTTCCAAATGGAAGCTCCCAGTGATACAACTGAATGGTTCTCCTTGGGACAGGGAACGGGAATGGCAGGTGCCAATATCTTCGTTGCCTACATCTCATCGGACAAGAAGAACATAACTATCTCCCCGCGCCTAGGGCGCGGCCATATGCTCCCCGATTACAACCCCTCTGCCCAAGTCCGCCTCCTGGACGGCTCGGGAATTTCTAACGGAAAAATTATCGCAAAAGTGCTCTGCGAAAGCTGTATGAGCTGGGATGGCGGCTCCATGAATCCTACGGATACAAAGAGCCCCTGGATCTGGGCCGTGAAGCGCGGCAACCCTCTCAACTCCGCCGATGTCGAAGCGTCAATTCCCTTCCACGACAACCAGGGCACGTTCACTTTCGACTTGACAGTGGACGCTGATCGCGGGGATGGCTCAAGCGGTTCAACGCCCGGCATCTCCCAAAGGACCATAGACATCAAACGTGTGACACATGGTATCATCATGTCCGTCGTCTTCGTCATTCTCTTCCCAACTTTCGCCCTGACCCTATTCTTGATCCCCTACTCAAAGACAGCCACACGCATCCACGCACCCCTCCAGATCCTCACGCTCTGTGCCGCCGTCACCGGGTTTGGTGTCGGTGTCTCCTTGAGCCTTGACTTGAAGAGGGCAACCATGTACCACCCCATAATCGGGTATGTGGTTATTGGCTGGCTATTGCTTTTCCAACCACTCCTAGGATACTGGCACCATCTCAACTACGTGCGCACCCGCGGGCCTAGCGCTATGGGGCTGGTACATCGCTGGGTAGGCCGGAGCATGCTCGTGCTGGGTATCATAAATGGCGGTTTGGGATTTAAATTTAGTGGCATTGGAGAAGAAACGGTGCCTAAGGCCGGCGTTATTGTCTACGCAATCCTTGCAGGAGTCATAAGTGTGGCGTATATTATTATTTTGACGTGGGGAACTTCGAAGAAGAAGAAAAACCAGCAGCGATTACGATCCGATGAGTCGTTCTTTGATAGTGAAAACATAAAGCTGGCAGACGGAAGGAGAAGGGGATGAACAACAATATGAAAAATGGAATGGCCGAAGGAGGGGTTGGGACGTTGATCGTCAGATATATGCATTTTCGATCCGGTCCGCACCTAGATCTGACATACCTTCTATATTTTCCTTTTTGTTTCATGCTACGAACTTATGACACATACAGGCGCTTTGCTGGGGATTTTCTACTATGGTTCTTGTCTCCTTTTCTTGTTACTGTAAACTTCAAGCCTTTTCGGCAGGTGAAACTTTTATTATGGATGGTTCTGGGTTTGAATCTCTCATGTGCAGAACTAGTTAAAACTTTAATTTTCTAAACTGTATGAAATATCCATTTTCTCATCTATATCCTTCTTGCGCTTTTTCTTTCCATCTCCTTTCCATCTGATTGTTTGAGGGAGAAAGACTCTTGTATGGGTCATGTTTTTTTTTTTTTTTTCAAAGATGTAGAAATCATCCAGGACATCACAATTTCAAGTGTTCGGCAAGATGATTTTGACGGTATCAGCTGATGCAAAATGTGGACGTATGACTGTCCAGATTTGCGGTGTTCTCCTAGTAATGCTCTGAAGATGCAGAAATTGCCACTATGTTGAATAAGTTGTTCAGAGGAAGAGCCGCTTTGGAATTTTTCCTATCAACCTGCTGCAGCAAGGAGGGTGAGGTTCCATTGTGCAAAAATGAGTTGTGCAAAGGACTCAGCGAGCGTAACCTCCGAACCTATGAATGGTTGCTATGTCCGTGTCGACTTTGCGACAGCATTTCGTGTTCCAAACAAGGACCCAGCAGAAAACCTTCGAGCAATTCTGCTTTTGTCAAGCAAGTTAGCAGCCAGGCCAGCATCAAGCGCATGCGCATGCAGCTCAGATATGCGAGCTTCTCTGGCCTATATGGATGTGTTTTAGCGGCTTGATGCTTAACTCAGCTTTTATGTGAGGTTTCCATCCCTCATAACTTCTGCCATGAGGGTAAGATCTCAGTGTTGAAGGTTTCATTTTCCGTTTCCAGATGGTGCAAGGGTTTTTGTTCCATGCCTCCATATTCCGAATAATCCAGAACATATTCAAATTCTGCGCAAATCTCTATACACACACTGGAGCTCGTAACCTGGTTATTCTTGAGACTCAATATAAATAAGCAAATAACATCCCGCGGTAGGGTTATAGGCTGTCTTCCAGTCCCCTATAGATCCCACAGGGCATGTTGAAGAGGCAAATGATTGAGACAATCGTGGTGAATCACATTCAGCCACCCAAGTTGGAAAAAGTAGATCGTCAGTCATACGGCGGGCAAAAAATCTCAGATAAAATTTCCTGATTCATAACTCTGCGTAGATTGTGGGTATATAAAATAGTCTAGAACAACCTAGCCGCGCTCACTTAAAGGAGAAGTCAGTTAGTGTTTCTCTGCAAGACATCGCGGAATTCTGGTGGCAGTACTTTACGATGCTCAACAGTGGAGTTCGCTCTATATCCAAGTTAACTTCAGTCAACCTGGGCTGAGAGCCTTTCAGCATCTGACGCATGGACCGCGAGTTCTCTGGACCACAGCTTAAAATGAGCTCAGCACTATCCCGGATACAATCTGTGGTTCGAAGCCAGTTTTCCCGGAAGTCCTTGGTTTGAATGGGCTTCGTTTTTGATATGAGTAGCTACTATCGAGCCTCTAGCAACCCATAACGTCATCCACAGCAGTTGGAGGTAGTTAGAATTGTATCCAGCTTTGATGATGGTTGTTAGGTGCGGGCGCTAATCGCTAAGTTATTCTGAGATCTCGCCATTTGTCCTCTGGTACTGGATGGGCTAGGTTATTGTGCTTTACGAATCGCCTTGGTAAACGGTATCTTCATAACACTGTGGGTACAGGGCCATCCCAACAATATGTTCGTTTGCAGCTTCGAATGGTGCAATATTGGCTGGAGATGCCGCACTTTGAAGGTTGTCTGATTGGCATTGCCAACTATGAGCCATCACATAATGAAAGTTTTGAGACTGCCACCATAGAAGAGGAATGTTAGCTTTCCTATTAGAGATCTCGCGAGGGTCTAGCTTTTGGATCTTTTATTTTGAATGTTGGAAAAAGGGAAAACTTGACTTTTAGTTCTTTATAAGAGAGTAGTGTTGAACTTCGGGCGAGCACAGGGATCCGACATTATGAAATGATATGATGCCAGACCTCGTACCGTTGCTCGAACGAAACTCTGGACCTTTTCATCTACGACTGGGAAGTCATGCATGCAATTCGGCTGATTCGTTTGGAGGATCCAACAAATGATAAGATCACTCTGAGGGCAAGCTCCCAGTAAACATCCGCTCAGCGCCATATATTCCCTAAGAGACTTTCAGCAATACACGCAGAAGATATTAAAATTCATTAAACATGACCAGTTATATACATACATGTAGTTATTTCATAAACAGATTGTTTTGGAGCGTAACAATTCATTATGTTTGCACCATCAGGCTATGAGAGGGCCACCAAACCTCCGCACAGTCAATGAGTGATCCAGATATATGAACGTCAAGCAGAGTAATATGTTTCTACACACAGACTGCTTCTCTAGGCTGATCTGGATCCATCTGGCGCCGGGTGTGGTTGTCCTAAGCAAGGCTAAGTACGTTGACTGATAGCTTCCCTGGACGCGCTTGGGGGTTGTGGACAGCCTCAGCTTGGGTGATCGCTGGATGCTTAAATATTTACATCCACTCCCTCGTCTTTCACCTTTTCTCTTCTCACTCCTTGTCCCTGGATATCGGATATCCCCGCCCCACCAACAAGAGCAGATATTTGTGCTCTTGTGAGAAGTGTAAGTGCGCCTTGCAGCCATCATCCCGATATTTCTTTGTTGTCTCTGTTCTCTCCACAAGCTCCTGCTGTATTGGACGTTTAACCACCGCACCAAACCCCAACCAGCATCCTGTGATGCTGCTGCTCCTTCAAGTTACGCCCTTTCATTTGAATGCCGGCCTGAATGGCTTAAACTTTTGAGACCTGTCCTATAATTTGGCCTTCGTTGCTGACCATCCCCGCCACTGTGCAACCTATTTAGATGCTCCATTCGTCACCGGGAAAGATGGACCCTCATGTTACCATCAAAAAATCACATCTGGACACGCTCCTTCGCAGGTACGATTTTGACCGATATATTCCCCTGATGTCCCCTTAAATGCTACCCAATTGGCCCTCAATTATATGGTCAGGCTTCCAGAGTTCATCACTGGCTTCGTTGAAATGCTGTTTTTTTATAACTCGACCCCCCTTATTGAGCGCTAATGGAGACTCTTGATGGATTCCAGGGCGGAGTTGGTGTGTATCCCATATTCACAGCTTGTCACAGTTCGTTCAGTGCCATTTGAGGCTCTAACAGGAGCCCCGTGCTTTGTGGAACTATAGCATGGCTCGTCCGCCGATTTTGATGCTTCTTTGAACGTTGTGACTGTTACCATCTCGAAATCAGAGCACGAGCTTCTTGTGAGTTTGTTTCTTTGTGAGTTAACCTTGTGTGATTATATAATTGCTAACCCGTTGTTGAAGCTTCGTAGATCCCGTGAATATGGTACCGTACATTCCTGGCTTCTCGAACCTTCAGTTTTTATACTCTCTACGCATTCCCCATATAGCGCCATACCTAACAAGTTAAATATGGTAGATAATTTGAAGCAGGCCCTGTACGACGGGGGTGTAACCGAAGAAGCTCTTGAAGTGAGAGAACTCGAGTGCAACCGCGCAAGGTCATACCGCTTACTGAGTTATTAGACTTTGATAAGCGGCCCCGGAAACTTGGAGGAGCAAGGAGAGTCACTCGAATGTACCCTAGACAGCAAAGCTGCAGTGGACATTAGAAATTTCCCTCGCCATCCTCTACACCAGATCTCGAATGATCCGAGTAGCAAAAATACAGCAACCAACAGCGGTTGGCCTCAGAATGGTGCGGGCAGGATCCAACGGGCTTTTAACAGCAACGGCCGTCAATCGAGTCTGGAGAACGACGTCACATCATTCCCGAGCGATGAAAAGGATGATGGGTTATTTGTTGGCAATACGCAGCCTAGGCAAGACCGGCAGCAGCCGTCAACAGAAAACCGTACCCTACTTCTAAAAGGCCTTCCTGAACGGGCGACTCACCGTGATGTTGTTTCTGTGATTCGAGGTGGCGCGCTGGTAGACGTTTTCCTACGACCAAGAGAGCGTCAGGCAAGCGTCTCATTTGCTGAGGGCAGAGCTGCTCAAGAATTTTTGGCGTTTACTAAACGACAAGACCTTTTTATCCTTGATAAGCTGGTGAGACCCGTTGACACATCACGATATCCTCTCTGTATGTGTACTGACTGCTTAACGAATAGATTGAGGTCACTTGGAGTGATCGCCAGTTTTTCCTTGCTGGCCTTGTTGCTACTAAGCTGGCGAATGGAGCCTCACGTAATCTGGTAATCCGCTCGGTGCACCCAAACCTGACAGAATCCAGGATTCGTGATGACTTGGAGCATATCCATAACCTTGTGGTGATCGATACCACTTTCGATAAGGGGAATGCGTACATCTCGACAAACTCAGTACATAATGCTTTGTTTGCTCGAACTTGCATGATGTCTCGTTTGGCGTACAAGGGCATGAAAATTGAATACTATCCAGATGAGTGCGCTCGCCCATTGCCGAAGGTGCAGTATGTTCCAAAGAAGGTTGTACCGTCTCCTCCAGTGAAGAAGGCGACTCCAATGGCCAATCGCTTTCAGATGCTTAACATGGATGGGGCAAATGACTCCGACGAAGAAGATGAACTGACGAGCACTACCTCTCTCGGTGGCAACCTAAGCTGGGCCAACTCCAGCATTGCAGTTTAGTTGCAGATTTGCTTCTTATCTAACAGCCACATCATTAATCTTATGACTAGTGGAACGAAGTGGTTTGGAAGTTGTTTTCATCGATACTATGAAAGGTCAACAGACAAGCGTATCTTTCAGCTCGTGGAACGAACCCCCAGGCCTGGGGTTTATGATAATTTCTTCATTATTTACGTTTGACGCCTACAGTGCATTGAACATACCCCGCACATTTCCCCACAGTTCGCGGCGAGCATGTTTATTGAAGGTCGTTCATGAATTCATATTTGTTTAAGCTCTCCATAGATACCCCTTATATCCCACCATCCCTCTTTCGGTTGCTTCAATACTTCAATATATCTTTCTCTTATCGATTGATTCGGACGAACTGCGGTACTAGCATTTTATCTCGTCCTGTTCTACCATCAAGGATATGCCTGTGCGCGATATCTCCGTGGTCTTTTGCTCTTGCTTGTGGGGACTTACGAAAGATCGAAATGCACAAAGTTAGGTTATGCTGTATTATCGATGGTTTGAAAAGGCTAACAGCAACTAGCATCAAATGAGAAGTATACCATTAGATGCAATCTGTACTTGAAAGACTATCCTCTCCATTCGTAGACTAAAGAAAGCAGACATCGACCACGAGCCTGTTCGTGGCGTTCACGTGACCAACATCTATATCTGCACAAAAACTACCAAACAGAAAAAAATCCAGGAAACCTCGAAATTCGCCTAACTCAATGTCCAACGACCAACAGAATCAGCGAAAAACCCCTTTATCCCCCAAACACCTAACACGGCAATCACTTTCAATTGCCAACCAGCTATCTCACCAGTCTACACTCCCAATTCCACTCCCAATTCCCCACTCCGTTGCCTGGCTCGCACCAAGCCATGGCTTTCGACAGCAACCGCACAAGCGGGCGGCACGCCAACCTACACGATGAATCCGATGTCGAAGAGGAAGCTCTGGTTAATGACTACCGCGAACAGGTGCATTTCGATGATGGTATGAGTGAGCTGGACCGGACGACTTCGCTGGGTGCTGGATCGCAGACACAGGATATACAGGCACAGTTAGTAGCTGCGGCCACACCACTGGAGTTCCAGGCAACACTGGAGACGAAGTTTGCGAGCTACGATAATTACTGTAGCTTGTTTCATTACATATTGAATTCGGATGGGCCGGTTGATTTGGATGTTCCTACTGTAAGTTTTAAATCTTTGATTTATTAGTTCTTTTCTTTCTGAGGCAGGCGGATTTTGAGTCCACGGTGTGGCATTTTGTGCAGTTTTTATGATAAATTCCCCTTAATCCCTTGGTTTTATGAAGCTAATGTGGCCGGTGTGATGGGGGTAGTATTTCTGGGCATGGGATGTGATTGACGAATTTATATATCAATTCGAGTCGTTTTGCCGGTACCGTAACCGCGTCGCTCGCACTGGGTCAAATGAGGAAGAGGCACAGCTTTTGAAGGAGAACCCGAACACATGGGGCTGCTATTCAGTCCTCAATGTCCTATATTCGCTGATCCAAAGGTCCCAAATCAACGAACAGCTTGCAGCAATCAAGCGCAACGAAGACCCCGCAGCCGTTGCAGGAGAATACGGAAACCGGCCTCTCTACCGAATGCTGGGGTATTTTTCTATCATCGGTCTACTCCGCGTCCACTGCTTGCTTGGCGACTTTAGTCTCGCCCTCAAAACTCTCGATGATATCGAGATGAACAAAAAGGCCATGTTTGCCCGCGTTATGGCCGCCCACTTCACGACGTACTACTACGTAGGCTTCTCCTACATGATGATGCGCCGCTACGCCGACGCCATTCGCATGTTCAGTCACATCCTCGTCTATGTATCCCGCACCAAGAACTTCCAGAAGGGCAGCAACAGCTACGATGCCATCGCCAAGAAGAACGACCAGATGTACGCCCTAATTGCCATCTGCGTCGCATTCCACCCCACCCGTCTCGACGACACCATCCACTCCGCTCTTCGCGAGAAATATGGCGAGCAATTCAACCGCCTCCAGCACGGCGGACCCGAAGCCCTCCCGCTCTTCGAAGAGCTTTTCCGCTCAGCCTGCCCCAAATTCATCAGCCCAACCCCGCCAGACTTCGAAAACCCAGCCATGAACGTCGACCCCGTTGACCACCAAACGGCCATCTTCATGGACGAGGTCCGCAACACCCTATACAACCCCACCGTCAAGTCTTACCTCAAGCTCTACACGACGATGGATCTGCAGAAGCTTGCGGGCTTTTTGGACGTGGAGCCGCAGCAGCTGCGCTCATGGCTACTTGTCAATAAGCAGCGCAGCCGACAGATCCGATGGTCGGATGGTGGGTTGTTGGAAGGGGAGGTTGCGAATGCAAATGACCTGGATTATGCTATCGAGGGCGATCTGATTCATATTAGTGAGGCGAAGGCAGGGAGGAGGTTGGTGGATTGGTACTTGCGAAATCTGGCAAGGACATATTAAGGAGGTTGGCAGTCGTTAGGCAATTCGGGATATTTTTTATGTAATGATTCTTTTCTATCTTTCCTGGGAACGGGTTGATTCGGAAATAAACATGGTTTCTCTCGTCCTGCGCTGTGGATATGATAACTACGATTGATGCACTGGACGGTCATCTTGTTCCATTCCTGCACCTTTTGTTTAAGATATCTAATTTTTTAACTTCACCTTGTTGATACGACGTATTGATGGGAAAAGTGACAATGAAAAGTGGATGCATAGATAGCGGTTGGCATACGTTGACATCTTTGCTTCTTTTCTCTTGCCAACTCTATTTAAATTTCTCTACCTGAATGGAACGAACTGGGAGGTCCCCGAAAGAAGGAAAGGGGATGGCGAGTGCAGTTGAAGGTGGTTATATTTCGTGTTTTTTTTTTCTTTGTATTAATTTGCTTGACCTCCTTACTTTCCACTGTTTGTTCTCTGGGATACAGAAAAATAGGTAAAACACGATTTCTAGTGTGATGTTTTTCTTGTGTCCTATTCATTTACCCATTCCTTGTGCTGTTTCGTCTTCTTTCCCCTGAAGCTTATTGTCAAGAACAACCTAAGGGATTCTTTTGCCCCATTGTCCATCAACCCTTCCTCTATTTTCTTGCATTGATCCATCTGTTGAGTAGTAGACAAGAATCAACGATTACAGCACCAGCAGAACATACTGTTCGATCCCATGGGACTGCTGTTTCACCTACAGATGCTTATTTGAGACGGCAATATAGTTATATCCCTAACCTAGGTGAAGTACCTACGATGGAAAAGGATGTCATCCGGGTTTAGGTCTCTTTTGCTTTCCCCATCCACCGGAACTCCTCCACATGCAAATAATCTTGCAAATTGGTCTCGTGCGTTTTAAACCTTTCTTCAAGAAGACATGCAGAAGTGAAATTCCTGGGCTGATATACTCCCGCGCTGACCTCAAAATCCTGTCTGTACCTTGACTATATATATACTTTATATTATCCTGAAATAAACGAAGTCAAGTCAATCGCCATTCCAATCAACTCTCTCAAAGCACTAGAATGGTCAGTCATGACGCATTTCCCCCTGGTTAGACCATTCGAAGCACCGTGGCAATAACGCCCATATGGTCTGACGTCTACTTAGTTCATTAGTAGACCATCGGCGCGCGCAATATATCACCCTCAGGGATTGTCCATAGTATCGTAGGTTTGGCGAAGAAAATTCGAACTATGGGCCTTTTTGCTCCAGGATGACCCCCTTGGGGACCATCATGGTTTGCAGGAACCCACTTGCTTAAAATCGGGGTACGACGGGAATTTAATGTTCGCTATACATTCTTCTGGTTCCCATATGTCCCCTGGGGGTCCCCAACCTGCTCATCTTCCTCCCCTAGAGGGGCAAGTCCGGGGCCCGCGAGGGGGAGGGAGGAATTGAAGTGGATTAAATATATTGCCAGGAGATGTCATCCATGATAATTGTTACTTGGACTGCGTGCTCATTAGCGTGTAATAATCCATTATCTGTGTTTTGTCAAAGACACATTCAGGGGATCCAGGCGGGGTGTGAAAACACATGTAGAACATGCAATGTTCTTGGGAGGTTTTACCACTGCACGAAAAAGGACCAATCTTTAAGGTGGGAACCCCCATCTTATGATATATTTGCATATCTCACAGACGGTACACACTGAACTTCTCTACCTCCCAACACCGAACAACTTTCTCAACTGCGGGTTTCGGCATCAGGATGAATTTTTCCCAATCACGAGTGGTGTTTACTTCACCACGAGAGAGAGGGAACTCGTCAGCTCAGACACGGATCGACAGATCACCCCCCTAAGATAAGGGGTTAGGATGATGTAGGGAGCACGACTTGGTATGCGCACTTTGTGGGACTGGACTGGTTGGTGGGGAGGTGTCTGTTGAGTCAGCACGTTGTGGGGTCACATGGTGATAAGCAGCCAGCGGAATGTCATCTTTAACTTTCTCTACAAATATGTAGTTGTGTGCAGCTTGTTGGATATCCTCCTGTCCATTCCTGACTTCCTCCTGATATCCAACCACCTCCCGAGTCGAATCACCTTCGCCGTATAAATATGTCTGACAGATCCGCATACAGAAACGTCTTCCTGCACCTTGTCTCAACCGGAGCCACTTTTGGAGGCTTATACCAGGCGGGCTCAATCACTGAGGAGATATTCCTCTGGATGCTTCAAAATGTGCTTCTTGTTGCAGAGCAGCCATTAGCTGTCACACACCGAGCTTCAGGTCGGGTTGTCGCTCATACTACACATGTGCTTGAGCCTGGAGATTATGATGTCTCCTCTGCAGGTATGCTACCTTCCACACATTTTAGATTTCACATAGTAAACATATTCCATAGGGCCCATTAGAGTAACGGATGAAGTTTCTTCTTTGCGAGTCCCGAGCTACTCCATTTCAGGCAGAGAGAATCACTTTCGGGATGGAGTCCGTGCAAGGGATGGAAAATGTGTCATTACTGGAGTAGTCAACCAATTCGCGCCATTTGGCAGGTGGAATGCATTCAAGGCTGCACATGTGTTCCCTCTGCAGCATGAAAGTATATGGATCGATCAAGGCTACAGCCGTTGGGTTACAAATATGGCAAATGAGGTTGAAGTGTCACAGATAAACTCCATCCAGAATGGATTGCTGCTAAAAAGTGATGTCCATGATCTTTTTGATTCATATATGCTTTCAATAAACCCTGATGTAAGTGAATTGAAAAAGTATCTTCTTCCCCCAGAAAACGAATCTTGCATTGTGATACTAGCACAAATATAGGACGGATATAAAATCATATCATTTGGCCCAGATATTCTTGAGGTTGATGGAAAGATACTCGACCCAATCTGTCGCAACCCAAATGATAGTAATCGCGTGTCCGATGAAATACTACGATGGCATTTTAGGCAAGCTGTGCTTGCTAACATGAAGGGCGCAGGGGACCCTGTTTTTGAGTCTGATTTTCCCCCTGGTACTGACATGATAGCAGATATCTGCAAGGGCCCAGCTAACAAGCAAAGATTCGAAATGGAAATGGCGTTAAGGCTACAAGCATGGAAAGGCCAGGACTAGTACACATCAAATAGCGCAACGGGGAGATATCCGGAACAAGAAGGGAAGTGGTTGACACCAGATTTAATACCCCACAGTCAGATCAACAACAAAACCAATCACTGGTCTTATCCCCATTGTCGACAGTGCTGTCCTTGGAGTATGAACATTTCCCTTGTGGTGTAATTGTTATCGACATTTATGTATACTGTCATGTCGAGTGCTAGGCGGGTCGGAATCAGCAGCCGTGACCTCTGTATCATATCCTTGATCAGACTCGCTGTCTACATCCATTCAGCATGGCTTGTCTGGCATATCACTGTCGGAGTTAGCTGCTGCCCAGCGGCGATCTTGCCGTGCCATCTTGGGAATTCAGGTGTCAAAAATGGGCGGAGTAAGAAAGAAGGGAAAAACGGACAGAGTCTGTTATCCACTGGCAGGTTCCTCTGCAGGGCGGAAAGGTAAACAGAACAGATCGGGAGAGAATAGGTGCCGGAAAAAACGTACATCGAGGCATGTTGCGGAGGGGGACTGGACAGCAGTATATAAAGCGCGGCTTGGAGCATGAGAGCGATGAGAGGTATTCGATATATGCCGTGATGAGAAGCCTATTCCCACTAAAAGAGGATATAAATTAAAACAACTGTTCACATATTCGACACTGATCGTCGACAGTTTGCTAGGAGACATGAAAATTAGATAATATAAATACAAAACCAGGGAGGCCGAGAAGGCAAGGTGCCTCGGTATCGAATAAGTGGGAAAGAATGGGGAGGGAAGAGGAAGTCGAGGGTGGATATTTATCAACTCTCGATATGTGCACTTGTATGACTGCCGCCCCGAAGCATGGAAAAAAAAATGAATAGGGGACGGTGAGGTCAAATGGGTGATGACACCTAATGGTACTATTCCCCGCGGTATGACCCCTGGATAGAAAAATAACTCAAGCAGTGCAGCTAACTGTGAGCGAAATTGAATATTAAGAGAAGAAATTCATGTAATGGTCAGCGTGAGTGAAATGACCCGCGCGAATGACAGATAAATTTTGGCACTATGCATGATTTGGCGAATCGAAACAAAACGCGCCCACAAGTAGTTATCTATTGCATATCCACTGGAATGTAAGTCACCAAAAAATATCACCGCCAATAATAATGGCGAAACGCCTTTTTATAGTCGGTGTTTTCTACCGATGCCAAAGAAACAAAGGAGTGGAGAGAAACCGTGCAAGATGTACAAAACGGACTCCGACACTCTTCGAAGGGCAGAGATATATGAAATTTCGGGTCCGGAGGGCTACGATGGAACGTCGAAACTGGTTCCGCAGCCACAACTACTGGTAGCCCTGGGGTTGTTGGTAATTTTAAATTGGCTTCCTATGAGCTCCATTGTATAGTCAACCGTACTGCCGCTCAGAAGTTCCAAAGATGCCGAATCCATAACAACTTTCGCTCTGCCACTGGGGGTCTTTCCATCCGATAACGATTCTCCCGAATCCTCTGGCTCTGCTTCAAAAATTGTATCTTCCTCCGGGTCGATATTAGATTCTGGATCGAGGGTCATCAGGTACTGAAAACCATGGCATCCTCCACTAGATACAGTGACACGGAGATGATCTTGTACAACTCCTTTCGGGATCACTGGTAGAGTAGGTTTCTTTGACGACGGATCCGTTATTTCTCGTAGGCGCTGATAGATAAAAAAAATTAGCAACAATACAGAACAAGAAATGCCCATCAGATCGCATCTGCAGTAACAGCTGGCAGAGAAGAGAAGGGTTGAAAAAGAAAAAAAAAAAAAAAAAAAAAAAAAAAAAAAAAAACTGGCAAAAACATACAACAGCCGGGATTCGCTGGTGGTCACCCACCCAACTACTAACCGGCCGGCGAGCGGCTTAAGTATGGCTGAGCGGACGGGAAGCCCTGTTTTCCACTCCCTATGGTCGTATGTGCTTGTTTGTTGATTGCAAGCTAATTTATAGAGGAAAGCTATCGCCGGACATGGTCGATGAAAAACGAAAAAAAATTCCGTACCTTCGCTGCACGCGGAGAAATATCAATTGTCAGAGGCTTCCCCTCCTCATCAGTTCGCGGATTCAATACTACCCTCGTTCCCTGTTTCGGTTGTGTCGTCGAGAATGCAGAGAGCTGCCTCGCGGTTCTTCGGAATGCTTGGTTACAGCGAGTATTTGGGCGAAATGTGTAAGGGTGCAAAAACGGAAGGTATGGCAGGATTGAATATGTCGTCGCGTAGTGTTGAGATGAAACGGAGTTCGTGGCGACAGAGAGCGCACGGTGGTATTGGCGGACGAAGCTTGCGGCAGGCGATACTTGGCCGCGCGCAAGTCGACAGCATGTGAACGCAAGAATCTGCTGGTTCATGGCTGCCACGGATATGGTGAATAGTCAAGCCACGTAGAATATCCCATTGAAAATCTCCGTTAGAGTAGAAATAGGAAATACTAATGTCTGAGGGAGTAAATTGGTTTTATTCTCCCGAACACCGAAGGTCGGATTACTAATGGCGGCAAAATACCGCAATGCTACGATTACCCTGTTTCCTATTGGTTGCAGAGCCACACCGCTTTACTTAACCCTTACATTAGTCATCATCTGGCTGCTTGTTGCATTTTCTCGTATCAAAAGCACGGCTCGCCCTAAACAGAAGGAAAACCGATTGACAGAACCCTTCAGTTCATAAATGAGGAATAAGAACAATCGCTAACTCCATTGGCATTTGGCAGATGCATGTTTTGGGTTTTGGGTTTTGGGTTTTGGGTTTTCTTTTTCTTTTTTTTGTTTTTGTTTTTGGCGTTCCGCAAGGATTTGCTTTTCAAACCCCCACCAAAAAAACATACAGCATTAGCTAGAACAACTCGCGAGTCGGGATCTCAAATTGCGGCCGCTAAACGGTCCACCCGGACCAAAATTACTCCTCCGACTCGGGAAATCGCCTCATCATATCCTCAAGTTTGTCGAGAGGAGCCTCCAAAAAGCTCACCACAGACTCAAACGTCGTATTTTTGGGAGCATGCGGATGTGCACGAGTTGGCACGAACATTTTGGTCCGCTCGAATTTTTTGGCCAAAGATCTCGACTCGTCTGGCTGGATGACAGACTCCAAAGAAGCTAGGTCCTCGTCCTCTTCTTCTTCAATATGTTTATTCAGACGTTCCATGATGCTATCCAGCGTCGGGCGGAACTCCGAATCCTGAGCGGACATTCTCTGGAACTTGTACAGCTGTTCCTTGATCTATTCCGTGTATGGTTGTTAACAAGTTTACAAAAGATTAGCTATTCAAACACCAAACCTCCCGTTTTCTTTCTTTCTTTCTTTTTTCCTTGAAAGAGGGACTGAATTTCTTGGGAAGGTTGAAGGATACAGGAGACAGGACAGACCTCTTGGTTCTCTCGGCGATCTTTGTCTGCCATGATCTTCCCATGGTCGATATAGCTTTCCAAAGCTGGGTAGACAACAAGCTCTTCCGCTACGGTATAACGAGCGAGTTCCCACGTAAACTGTGACCATAAAGGAACCGAAATTAGAAATGTTTGCCAGTCATGTATCGTCAGCAGAACCTACCTACCTTGTTTCCCCAACGGGTGCCCGTGTCTTCGTCTCCCGCATGGATGATCTTGTCATGATATTCCCGGAGCAACCGGTGGTCCTCCTTGATGGTGTCCGAAATCCTAACCATTATTGAGCCGAGTGATACGTAAAATTAACTAAAGATATGCAATTCGCGAATAGGACACGCCAGAGGTATGCAAATCAATGAATTCTGACAGCTGTTGCAAAATAATAATTCCCCTACATTAGCAGAAATCGATACTAATAGGGTGTGGTAGGCGAAATCGTGGCAAAGTGGCGGAGATATCTGGGGTGTCGTCATTATGATGTGAGTCCCTGTTGGCGTGCCGTTTAATATTTAAGCTTCAATTGGATTCCCCAAATCTAACCTAACGAGCGGCACCCCTTTTGTATAGCTGAAAGCTTATGTACAAGTGTGTGAAGAAACAAAAGTAATGTTAAAATGGCAGCCCAGGAAAAGGGGGTGATATGTGAGGAGAGTAAAGCATTATCGAACTAAGCCAAGGCTTGAAGGAATCCACGACAAAAACAACCAGGCAGGAACCGTAGAAATGGAGATAGACCATAGAATCCGCTTCAAGGTTGAATCGCTGCTAAGCACCCTGATGTATGAACCGGAATGTTAAATTCTGTTGTGACAACATAAAACTACTTGGCATCGCCTTAGTTAGTTGACGATGTTATTATTAACGTGATGCAAATCGCACCATCTCAACGCCAAAATTATTACTCCATTCACGCATAAAAGAATTGGTATAATTGTGGTGTATACATCATCAAAGCACAAATCTATAATCAGGCCCATAGTTCTCCTCCGCAACGACTAACTGGCCGGTCTCCTCCAGCTGTTGGGCCCGTTCAGCAAGCGTTCCATATCTCCTATCAAGCTCTCGGTTCTGCTTCGCTAGCAGTGTGCGCAATAACAGCGCCAGAAAGCAATTGAAGCCCATAAAGGCTGCGCAAATGGCCTGGCCCCGCACATAGGACGGCCCGTCAGAGGCAGGGAATATGTTACTCCCCAGAAGCGGACCACATTGGCCTATAAGGTTCAGGATTATGATTCCCATCCCACGCCGAGTGTCGGAGCCCTGGTTGTCTTTCACATTGAAAAGAATTCCGATGTTAGCATCTGCGGGTCACGCCGTCTATGAGGAGAGGAGAATGGCATACTAAGAACCCAGGGTAGGATATTCGCGATGCACGGAAAGACACCACTAGCGGCCATCCACACGCCGATATATCTCGTAGAAACAGCTGAACACGTGGCAAGCAATATATACCCGGTACACCCCACAATTGACAAGAATGCAATCATCAAGCCTCTTTGCTGGTAGCGATCCGCGATCCATGGAGTGAATACACTAGTCAGGAACGAGAGGAAATAAGGAGGCGCGGACAATCCCTGAGCGTTGATCGACGTGAATCCCATGTCTCTCAGGATTGATGGTAGAAACACAGGGAGAGACGAGTAGCTGACATTGCAGCTGAAATACATGAGCTTCATTCCGAAGTTAGCACATGGGACCGTGAGGCACCATTTTGGGAGAGAAAGTTTACATACAGCTACCAGCCAAGATTTGACATCCAAAAGTGTCTCCTCGATTTCCTTCCAGCTCACGCCGCCGATACGATCGACTGCACCGACTTGCCTCAGTGCTCTAGCTCTAGCAACGGCTTTCTCCTCTTCATTTAAGAATTTAGCCTTGGCTGGCGAATCAGGAAGAAAACGGAGGACAGCAGGCGCCATTAATATGGTGGGTATGCCCTCAACAAGGAACAAGAGCCTCCAGCTGGCGAGCTTTGTATGGGCCGACGTAATTCCATATGCCAATGTCCCGGCGAAGGTACTTGCAAGTGGAGCAGCAGAGACGAACAAGCCACATCGCAGCCCTAACTCATGACGTCGGTAGAAGCAGGAGAGAAGGAACGGGATGCCCGGGCCAAAGCCTGCCTCTGTGACGCCCAGCAGAAACCTAAGCCCCATTTCTGCCTTCCATGAGAAAACTGCCGCCTGGCAAGTCGCAATGATGCCCCTATGATCACCAACGAATGTCACCAAAAAAGCACCGTTAAAATGATCAGGGACATTTGAAAGACAAACCATCCTAACACAGTAAATGCAGCCCACTTGTGCGGAGGAACGATCTTCCACATTAATCCCTGGAACTGGAAAGCCAGGTACGAGATATAGAAGATGGTCAGAAGCCATTCGTAGCGGTTGCCGTCCAGCTGCAAGTCCTCTTCCATTCCTGCGATGCGTGCATTGCCGATATTGGATCGATCCAAAAAACTCAGTAGATCTTAATATGATTCAGGCTCCTTTAGTAAATCCCCACCAAATTATTATTATTATTATTATTTTTTTTTTATTTATTTATTTATTTATTTTTTTTCATTTTCGAATATGGGATGGGGTATTTCTCCCTTACACAGAAACCCAAGAAGGGTTGGCACCCTCTGGTCAAGCTTTCTCACCACCCGCCTTTCAATGACCGGGTCAATCTGGCCATATGCGCTGGGCCCCGTATCCTCTCGGTGCGGTTTGGTGCTCATTATTTCTGGATCCAGAGCATCAGCGATACCACGCCGGGGTGCGAGAAGAGGTTGAGTCTCCATCAGAAAATAATCCTAGTACCTAGCAAGATCCTCCTCCCCGACAACAGATGCAGGTATCGGAAAAAGAATTCCCAAGCAACGGGGGCCGCGATCTGGCTTTCAATAAATATCTGCTGAAAAACTAGTCAGGTGGGTCTGTCTGTCTGTTCAAAGCCAAACAAGCAAAAAGATAAGCAGCAGATCGTGCATTGTTCACGCGATCGTCTAAGATATGCAATCCTCCGCTCGCTATTGGGCCCTACATAGTAGTGAGGTTGATAGATCCTGGCACTGGCTATTTGCTACTTAAGCACATTGGCATATGAAGCCACCAAATGCTCGGCATCCTAGACCAGCCTGAGCACGAGCTTTCCACGTTCAATGTCATCCAACATTCCCGTGGATCCGCGATAGGTAGTTCAACCGGTAGGGCTGAGAACGTTGAATTCCTGTGGAGTGACTAAAATAGCGAAGCCGTTATCCCCGGATACAGGCTTGAGCTGAGCAGCCCCGGACAAACCGGGGAGGAGATTGAAGCAAATAGTACGGACTATGTGAATATATTTCCGGTTGTTTGATACACCAGGTGGAAAACCTGTTCTAGAGGTACATGTACTGTTTGGCCGTGGGTGTTGAGTTTGTACCCTAGGTACCAGATAGAAGTCTAATTATATTTCCGTTTAAATAGTTGTCCCTTGTCCGTTCGAATCTTAGCACTGGCAGGACTTCTTGAGAACGGTCGTTTCTCCCCAATGCAAACCATCCCATTACAAACGGAAGGAGTCTATTACCATGCACCGAACAGTCCGTTTGCACAAGAAGGCCTCCGAACTTATCGGTTTGAAGCTCGACAATGTGGGAGCTCTACCCCATGATTCGGATTTACCAGCCGCACTCCTCGTTGTATTGCTTACTGTTCTTTATCCCTCATACATATGTTCCTTCGCCTGGCTGCAAGCAAGGTTCATCGTACCCACCCGAGCTGAGTTCGCTGTGCTATGTATGGGTCATCTTTGAAGAGAAACATCCCGGCACACCGATCAAGAGAGGCAGCATCCTGGCAGCATCCAAATTTCTCCATTGGACCAGGAATGTCACAAAACACCTCAGTAATTGCGACTGGATACTAGTATCGACGAGAGATGCCTTAGAATCAATGATGAGAGCCCTGTTGAATACTGTCAGGTATACCTCATCCGCTATTCTCCGGCATACAACCAGGGCCCAACGCAGAGATAAGATTCGAACGATAGATCTAGTCCCCAGTACTTCGTTGCGTAGTTGCAGGGGCGGGTTACAGTTACAAGCGGGCATGGTTAGAGCAAAGCTGAACATGGTCAGCACTTATCAGTCAGTAGCTACAATAACACAGATAACAGCTCCAAACACTAATTGCTCAACATACTTTGACCTGAAAGATATTGCAATATGGAGCATAATAGCTCTTCTCTTTCTGTCTTGGATATATATGTGATAAGAATGCTCACAGTGGATGTTCTATGTAGAGCAACCATCAAGTGCATGCATTGTACGCCATGGTTTCTATGACGTTTATCGGAAATTTCTTGCCAGCCCTCCTAGTGTGCACTTCCTCCCCGGCGCATTCCCCGGCGCATATACTCCGTAGTTCGTCGTTCATCTCAGCCAACCACCTGGGGAGGTGTGTGAGACGGGGAAAATGGACGCCGAGAACTACGAAAGTAAGTGATCTATAAAGCATGGTGACCCCACCCTAAGGATTTTGCGGGCCGCATATCGTCTCAACCAGCTAGTTATATAGATCTTCACCAGAACCTCTACACATATAGAACCATTTAGTCTCACGATATACCTCACCATCTCGCCACCTATTTAATCAACTCAATCATGTCCTCTGCCCTTGTGGAAATAGACGCGCTTGAGGCGCTCGTCATCGTCGACAATGATCTTGACCTCATGTCCCCGCCTGCTCCGGGCCCTGTCAAGGTCTCTCGGCTCCTGGGTGAAATCGCCCTGACCTCTCCCTACCACGTGCATGATAGGGCGGAGGTGACGAAGGAGTTTCGCCTCGAGGACGTGTGCTGTTCTGCACACGGATTGTCTGTTCTGCTTGTAAGCTGCTAACCGCACCGTCCACCGCCCACCGTCCCACCGCCCCGGGTTTTCATGCGTTCGTAACAAGGTGGGTTTCTATGGCGGTTCTACGCTGGCTGGTTTCTAATGCTACATCTGTTTGAATTTGCCCGTCTAGACTGCCGTAAAGGGGGATGAGCGTCGGACGCTGCTTTTTGATACAGGCCCTACGGACAAGTCCTGGGGGATGAACGCAGAACGGTTAAAACTAGATTTGTCTTCCGTGGAACGCATCCAGCTTTCTCATTGGCATCGGGATCACTCGGGTGGGTGCCTTTTCGTCTTTTTATTTATTTTATTAAGGTGCCTAGAAACTAAATTGCCCAACACGCAGGTGGCATGCTCAAGGCCATCCAGATGATCAAGGAAGCAAAGACCAAGAAAGGATCATCAAGCGATGATCTTGTTGTAGACCTGCATCCATCCCGGCCGGATTATCGAGGTATCCGCATGCCCAGCGAAATCGTCTCGTTGGAAGCCGATCCAACCTTCGAGGAAATAGAACAGGCCGGCGCGAAAGTAGAGAAGCACAGTGAAGCTCATACCGTTTTGGACAACATGTTCCTTATCTCGGGGGAAATCCCGCGCGAGACGGAATATGAGACAGGGTTGAAATTTGGAGTTCGGTTCCACAAAGACAGTGGGAAGTGGGAGAGCGATGAGCTGATTAATGACGAGCGGTTTCTCGCATGTAATATCAAAGGTCTGCTATCCTTTTCCACGGGTATCGGTTGTGGTAGTTGTGCTTTGCCTTGGAATCTCCTCGCGGCTGCTAACCTAACGATATCTGCAGGGAAAGGAATCGTGGTAATTAGCGGGTGTAGCCACGCTGGCATTGTAAACGCAACAAGACACGCCGTTGACTTGGTTGGCAAAGGCAACCCGGTATACGCCGTTTTTGGAGGTTACCATTTGTCGATGAGCGAAAAGGCTCACTTGGATGCCACTGTGCAAGATCTCAAGTTGTTAGATCCCAAGGTGTTATTGCCCGGCCATTGTTCTGGGTGGAGAGTCAAATTTGAGATTGAAAAAGAAATGCCAGGCCGCTTGGTGCCATCATCTGTTGGCCTCAGGCTGGAATTTTAGGCCGTATAGATTTGCCAGAAGTTGTGTGGTTTCAATTAAATTCCATAAAACACCTACGGAATCATAGCCCCCATTGTATGTACAATTTTTTTTTGACTGGTGGTTCCAGTGCCAAATGTAAACCACTTACTAGGAGTAGATAGAATCTTGACTCCAAATGTGCACTGTTCATGTTGCTGAGACAGCCTCACCACCCCAAGATAGGGCTACCCCGAAGGGTTTCGGGTCAGAAGTAGGCTATCAGGTTTAGCTGTGTGGAAAAGGCCCAAGAAATGTGAAATATCTCAACCATCGAGAAAATAGAGAAATGTGGTTGACAGGGGAAGCTGCAGATGGGATTGACCCATGGCACTCAGGCCGAAATTTCACGCTTAAAGTCGGATCACCGACCTCATCTAACACGTAATCTGTATATATAACAGAGACAGCATCTCGAAGGTCCTAGCACGGTGATTCAATTAATGTTTAGTGAAAGAACGACTTAGGCTCAGGAACCGCAAATCCCCAAACGCCAAACGGCTGCTTCAGGATACGATGCTGACCCCGCAAAGCTCCCCCGCCTTTCCATGGGAGGAAGATGTGAACGCAGAGAAGAGGGAATTCGCAGAGTCGCTGGACAAAAAGGACTCTCTTGCGCATTTTCGAGAGCAATTCATCATCCCGACGACGCAAGACTTGACTAGAAAAACGATCATCCCCAGTGCGAATGGTAACTAACCAGCTCCCAAAACTCCCCGCGGCTCCCCATCAAGCGCCTACAATTTTTCTCCCTTCCAACCAGCACACGAAAAACAAGACCTTCTAACACAACCTCAAAGAAGATAAATCCACTTATTCGCGATGCACATACCTCTGTGGCAACTCTCTGGGTCTCCAGCCGAAGAGCACCCGCACATATGTTGATAGGTTCCTGCAAACCTGGGCCACGAAGGGGGTGCTGGGCCACTTCACGCCACATGAAGATGAGCTCACGGCTCCCTTCGTCGATATGGATACAAGGGCAGCAGATTTGATGGCGCCAGTCGTGGGCGCCCTGCCGAGCGAGGTAGCCGTTATGGACACGTTAACGACGAACCTGCATCTGCTCATGGCGAGCTTCTATCGTCCAACGGCGGAGAAATATAAGATTATCTTGGAGGGGAAGGCGTTTCCTAGCGACCATGTAGGCAAAGAAAGAAAGAAAGAAAGGCGGGGATTGGAGGGAATTTGAAAATACAATCCATTTACTTAGCAATTATATTCATGAGAGTCTAACTAACCTTTCTCTGGCAGTTCGCCGTTGAATCCCAAATCCGACACCACAACCTGGATCCCGACAATGCTATGATCCTCATTGAGCCAGAGGACCCCCGCAATCCACTGCTCTCCACTGAAAAGATCATCTCTGTCATCAATGCGCATGCCGCAAGCACTGCCCTAATCCTTCTACCAGCCATCCAGTATTACACCGGTCAATACTTCGACATCGCAAAAATCACCGCCCACGCGCACTCGAAGAACATCGCCATTGGCTGGGACTGCGCGCATGCTGCCGGCAACGTCGAGCTGAAATTGCATGACTGGAATGTCGATTTCGCTGCATGGTGCACCTACAAGTACTTGAATTCCGGCCCTGGTGCGATGGGTGCTCTGTTCGTACATGAACGACATGGAATCGTGGATACAAATACTTCGCTAGGGGGCCCGGGTTACAGGCCGCGCTTATCGGGATGGTGGGGAGGAGACAAGGACACTAGATTCGAGATGGATAACAGTACGATAAATCTCTCCAACCCTTTGCACCTTTTCCACCCCCTTCCCATTGAACTTCACGCTCCCAAATCCCCGCCCCCCTAAACAAGAATAAGAAACAAGCCCAAGTACACTAAACAAACATCAAATCAAATAATAGGATTCAAACCCCGCACCGGCGCCGCAGGCTTCCAGCTCTCCAACCCCTCCGCCCTCGACCTCTCCGCCGTACTCGCCTCCCTCGAGATATTCTCCGCAGCCACCATGCCCGCCGTACGACAGAAATCCATACAGCTAACCGCCTACTTGGAACATCTCCTGCTAAAGGCCTGTCCACAGCAGGAATCAGGTCCCAAGCTTTTCTCCATAATCACTCCCTCCAACCCAATGTGGCGAGGCGCGCAGCTCAGCGTCCTGCTACGTGGGGATATATTAGACGGTGTCTTTTCACGGCTGCTGGATAGTGGGATTGTGGTGGATGAGCGGAAGCCGAATGTGATTCGTGTGGCGCCGGCACCGCTATATAATACCTTTGTGGATGTGTGGAACTTCGTGCAGATATTTGTGAAGGCATGCGAGGAGACAGAGAGGCAGGCTGCTGAGCAAGGGAAGTAGGTATAAAGATTATAAATGAGATTTTGTAATGAAAAGGGGATGGGGAGGTAGATACATGGATATAGATATATATATTTTAAGCCTGGCTATGTATAGACCAAAACTGGAAAGTAAGATCACAAAGGGGAATTATACTCGTAAGGGAGGACTGGAAGAAAAGCCGTACTATGAAGCGTGATACATTGTTGAAAATAAAAAATGAAAATGAAAAGAAAATGCTTGTCCCTGCTTTACATACCGTATAATCCAATATTGATGAGAGGTATCGCGTTCGCCACCAGGTGAAATGGGACTAAAGTCCAAAAACCGCAGGGTATCCAAGTGCAGCCCGATGCCTGTCCCCATCCAATCCAAAATGGTCTTTCCTGCTTGTATCTCCATCACTTTCCATCCAGTTTCAAATGAGAAGTAACTCTCCCGTCGCGGCTCCACCAGCAACACCAGGCTGATATGCCTGCTGCTGGTTCTGATTAACCACATACTGGGTCTGTGGTGCACCACCCCCTCCAACGCCGTTGTTGAGGTTCAAAGCCGCCATCTGCTGGGTTCCGGTAGTAGCGAAATATTCATCCGCAGCACTAACAGCAGCCGCGAGGCCACCTTTGCCAGAGGTAGTGGACACAGCAGCGTTGGACGTGATATTACGACTCTGTTGGAACGACAAAGAGAGATCTCCAGCATGGTCCGGTGGCGGTCTTTGCAACGCGGGACTTGGAGTTAGACGCTTGGGTCTCGCGCTGCGGAAGACGTGTTGGACAGGCTTCAGGTAGACAGTTGCGAGGGTTCCGACGTTTAGACAGAGTTCTTCGAGGGAGGCAGGGTTCAGCTTTTCGCTCTCTGCGGTTATAGGGGGTTTTTCGCCCATTACAATGTTTCGTGCAGCGTTGGGGTCCGTGGAAAGGAGTCTCCAGTACATATAACCTCGATCACGGAGGTCTGGGTCATCGGTTTCTTCAGTGCACCATTTAAGGACCTGTGGGACAAGTTGTTGGCCTTTTGTTGGGCGTTGGATAAAGAGTTTCACCGTAGCGGTGAGAAGGGCGAGCTGCACCTCGACTGTTTCGTCATGGAAGGTTGCGAGATAATCTTGGAGGAACCCGTCTGAGTTTTCGATACGGTCAGCATATTGGCCAATGATCCAGATAACTGCGGCTTTGGCCTCGGGTTCGTCCAGCTCGTCGATATTCTGGATGATAGTGCCGATAATCCCCTCATATTGATTTGGGTATTTTCGAAATATATTTTTGATCACTACTGTGGCCTCCTGAACGATGTAGGGGATTTTTGCATTGACCAAATCGATCAGCGCTTCAATACATTGCCTCGCAGCGGATTCGATCTTGATTGCTAATTTACCAATCGCGCGAACAGCTTTGCGAACGAAATGGACGTCGATCTCAGTAGCATATCTAATTAGAGTCAATCATGTAAATCAACTATCAGCTACCAAGGTTAGAACCGGGAATCGCTTACTCTCTCAACTCTGTCAATACAACGGAAATATTTTCTTTGGTTGCTAGCATAAATATCAACTCTAGTTTCGTCACTTTGACATAAATAGGGTCATTGTATTTGCAAAAGAACACCCGGATATCGTTCCGCAACACTTCGGGTCTCCTCTGCAATATCAAGATGGCATTTCGCAGCGCGAGATACTGAACCTCTGGGCCCTTGGATAGTAGGGTGACCAAGGGTGGAGAAAGCTTTCGTGAGAGTGAGGTGATCTGTTTTTCGTCGGATATATAGTTCGTCAAATAAAGGATGACGCGAATAGCGGTCAAAACAACGGCTGCATTAGAATGCGACAGACGAGGCGCGATTCTCTCGGCCAAGAGAAGCGCCTCTGCTGATTCCTGCGGCACGTAAGCCATTAATGCTTCTAAAATGTAGGTTTGGCCCCATCTGAAGTTGTTAGCGCTCGTGTATAAAAAAATCTCCTATCTCCGGTTGATAAAATGCACATACTCGGAACAATCTGGGAGGATGGAAACTATTTTGGATGCACTCTTATAATCGATCGTAAGATGAATAGACTCGCTGCGTTCCCACAGGTCAGTCAATGCAGCCAAAGCACTAGATACGACAGTCGGGTTATCGTCCTTGAGCATTTCATTCAATCGAAGGATCAAGTCGGATTTCTCCACGAGCCGTGGGTTATGATCGTAGAGTTTTGCAACACAAAAGGCAGCTGCCTTCCTGACATACGGGTCGTCGTCTTTCAATAGGTATTTGAGAGGCTGGACTGCCGCTTCTACAAATTTGGGGACGTGAATATAAGATATCGTCCGCAAGGCAAGAGCCCGCACAAGAGGATTCGAATCTTCCATATCCTGCCAGCTCCTGTTAGTCTCCAGCCCTAACAAACGTATAGCTCTCTTTCTCAGATTCCATACATTGATCAAAATTGGCAAGGCGTCCAGAGCCACTTCTGGTCTCGATTTGGCATAGTTGACGAGAAACAAAAAGCACCTGTTTCCAGCTTATCAGCTCCATGTATCAACACCAAATAGGTCAAACCCCTGCCTCCAAGTTTTGTAATCTGCCTCACATTTTCTTAATTTCCAAGCTCGGAATATTCATACAGGCAATCACGTCTGGGAACAGCGCAACCATGTCGTTATTGCTCATGGTCATATTAGCGACGATCTTCTTCAGCGTAATCTTCTTCGCAGAGTGGTTTCGATCCTTCTTGCCACCGCTGTTAAGTTCCTGGCGGAGCTCCGCAACTTTGCCCTGCGAACGATAGGTAGAGTGTGAGCCCGAGGACACAAATAGAGGGGTGAAGACGACCATTTGGAAAAGAAAGGTGAATTGAAATCCCAGAAATCGAGTTTCTAAGGAACTATCACAATAGGGGAAGGAACTAGGTGTGGGCGACAATGCTTATGGGTATGATCCACACTGGCCGACAAACGAAGGTTTGGGACAACGGCAATGATAGCGCATTCAACAAGCAGTACAAGGAATCCCTGAATCGGCTCGCGATAGCGGTCCGTCGAAACAGATCTTGACCGATTCATATGTGGTGGGCAACAGAGATGCACAGAGGGGGGTAGATAAGCAAGCAGAGGGCAACAGGAACATACCCTCGCGAACAGCTTCGCATCTCCCCCGCCCGAACTCATCTTGACTTAGTTAATCTTCAAGGCCTGCTAACGGTCTCATCCGTCAAAGCAGGGTGACTTCCGGGGAAATAACGCGATCACATGGAACGTCTTCTGTTGGTGGAAATCTGCAGGGTGGTGATCAGGGTGCCCATTTCTCAGCCATGATCGTAGAAGCAGCCAATTCGAAGGAGGAAGATGCGTGTAAGTTAGAATAAAGGACGGCGAGGTTGAGGGGATGGCTGAAGAGTGGTTGAGGTTGGTCGGGAGGTTGTCAGAGAGGTTGTTGTCAGGAGGCGGGAGGTTGACTTCGGAGAAATGAATCAACGAGAGAGCCTTTCAGCTTCGACCTCTCACCTTCCAATTAAATATTTAGCTACACACAATAACTGCGACTCCCAAAACCGAACCAGCGCGCCGTCCTGCCAGTAACTGATTCCTTCAGTCAAAATACCGGAAGACATTAAGGAGAAACCCGAATTTTTATCCAAAAA
The DNA here is from genome assembly GCF_000150115.1 of Histoplasma capsulatum G186AR. Lineage (NCBI taxonomy): Eukaryota > Fungi > Ascomycota > Eurotiomycetes > Onygenales > Ajellomycetaceae > Histoplasma > Histoplasma capsulatum. The sequence continues at coordinate 134,919 of NW_025544811.1, read as the reverse complement.
ATGGCTCCAGTAGCCAATCCGCCACCTCCGCCGCGATGGGCCGTAGAAATGAACACCGCAGCACCTCCTCGACCTTCGAAAACAGCCAATATCCCCGATCCACCGGGCTATTCCGCCAACAAACTCAGCACAAAATCCGTATGCCTCTCATATTCTGTTCCTTTTAACCCACAATATATATAGAACTCAGGAACTGATCCCTCTTCCCTCCCAGCAACGCGCCTCCCCACAGCAGCAATCAGCCTCTACAACCAGCGCCGCAGCTCTCCGAAAAGCCGCCGAAACCGATGCCCTGAAGCTGAAAAAGGCCTGGGAACTCGCATTGGCGCCCACAAAGCAACTGCCCATGAATGCAATCATGATGTACATGTCCGGCAACAGCTTGCAAATCTTCAGCATCATGATGGTGTTTATGCTGTTCAAGGGTCCCATCCAGGGTTTGCTGAACACGAACAGCGCATTTGCGAAGTTTGAGGCGGAGAGCACAAAGGGCCAGATGCTGGGGGTTAAGGTAGTGTATGTCTTGATGCAGTGTGTGTTGCTGGCGCTGGGGGTTTGGAAGGTTAATGCGATGGGATTATTGCCGTGAGTATCCCTCTCTCTATTCTACGATATATATTTCCTTTTACCTGCTCTTCTGTCTTTGTTTTGCAGCTTGGTATCGATTGGACGTTAATTTGTATGCGCATTTAGGACGACAAGATCAGACTGGTTAGCCTGGGAAACAGAGCGCCAGCCGCTGGAACGAGCGTATTTTGCCTTTCAATGAGGTTGGGGTCTTGTATGTACAGTATATGTATGGTTGGATATGATTACAGATTAACTAAATAACGATTATCTTGTTCATATATTATCCTATTATATATATCAATCATGTTCTGATCGTTACGCCTTGGAATATATTGCTCTCGCTCACTCCTGTTCCAATTCTTCACGATTTCGTACAGATGAGTCCGCCAGACATTATATATACGTTAATCCATGATTTTCCAAGTCGACTCTCAATTCCCTGGAACTCGGGTCATACCTATTTGATGTACTCCACGCTCCTCAGCCTGCTGATTGCGCCTCAGCGTTAAGGCGTTTCTGTTCCCTCCGCTTCGGTCCAGAGCGTATACCAACGAGCATAGCAGGGGAAGTGGCCGCGATGATAAAACCAATAAGGGTATAACACCACCCAACACCCATACCACTGATCATTGGAGAAATAACTGCCGTGGCACCGGCACCAACCAAACAACGGACCAAATTATTTGAAGCTGTCACCGTAGCCACCTTACCCGGATGCAAGTCCACGAGGAGTGTACTTACAGTATTGACGGTACCTGTAATTGCGGCCCCGGATATGAATAGAAGCACCAGCGGCGCGGCAATCGAGACGCGGAAATGTAACACCCATCCAAAAGCAACAATGGCGCACACGCTCACGAACATCAGCGGAAACATGGTCTGCAGCCGTGCGCGTTCGACGGGGAAATGGCGGAGGTCCTGCTGCCTGTTGTGTACGATGGGGACGCCGAGTTCCCTGGCGATGCGGCTGTAGTTGTAGTCGAGGAGGAAGCCATTGGCAATGGAGCCTATGCACGCCCCGGCGCCGAAGGGGATATAACAAAGACCGATCTGGAAGTCGTTGTACCCATAGATGTCGTGGAAGAGGGAAGTGACGGAGACGTTGATATCGTAGAAGGAGCCAATCATTATGGCGTTCGTTAGAATAATGATTAAGGTGTCTTTCTCACGCAGGATGACGAGGGACTTGATGGGATTGGGGAAGCGGAGCTTTGGCCTTCTGGGAGCGTCTGTCGGTGCTTGAAAGGCAACACTGGAGTCTTCGGCTCTACGGACCGCTTTACGAGCCAGGTACGTAATGACGGAGATATTCCATTTCTGAGGCGGGTGTGAGCCATCCCCCACGATATGCCTCCCGGTTTCTGGGAAAAATATTGCGAACGATACAAGGAAGGCAGCACTGAATATGGCCAGGGACCAGAAATTAGCTCTCCAGCCCAGATGCTGTGTCAGCACACCGCCTACCACAGGGCCTATAGCCAGGCCCAACAAGGCGCCAGCGGTAATCCAGCCTATATATGTTCCTCTTTGGTCCGAAGTTGCTACATCTGCAACAACTCCTGTCGCAAGGACGATTGTCGGACTGCTTCCCACTGCTTGCACGCAACGATGTATAAACAATGCAAGGTAATTGGTTTGTAATGCCAGGCCGACACTTGCGGCGACGGATATGGCAAAACAGAGTAGTATGGCCGGTCGTCGACCAGCTGTATCAGCGAAATCTCCCATAAACATTGGTGCTAGGGCTTGGAATATCTGTAATAATCAAATTGGGGAAAGTGAGCATACGGAAATTAGTGGTATCTGCCCAGATTGATTTGTAAAACAAAGGTCTCCGTCTAAATTGGGGGGTAGAGGAGGATTCGGGTGTGGTTGGAACATGTCGCCACCTACCAGATACGATGTAAGAGTCAAATTCATAAGAGAAATCGATACTGAGAGTTCTCCGACAAGAGTATTTAGGGCTGGGAGATAAATATTTGTCGAAACCGGTGAAAAAAACGCTGCCAATGTTATCGAGACTGCTATGTAGCTTCTCTGGGCGGGCGTGAATATAGAATGCACCCGCGATGAGGATTCCGGATCAGGTGAACCAGCAGGCCGCTGAATATCCTGCTCTGCGACCTCCTCAGGTTCACAATAAGGCCCCTTCTCAGAATTTGAGATAGGGGCGGGATTGTCCGGCGTCTCAGCATCAACGACATGTCCTTCTATCTCTGGGGAAACAGGGGCGTCCTCATCATTCAAACGAGTTTCCTTAGACATCAAAACGAGCAGGATATCAGTTGCCTCAAGATAAGAAAAAAGATGATGCTGATTTGGGGGTTTCTCGAAAATACTCGTACGTATGTCAAGAATAGGACGTTCCCCTTCTCTTCGCGCTGTATCAGAAAGCATTTGACTCTTGAGAAAGCGCATCAAGCATCGAGTATTGAGCCATCTGGCATGGCCACCTTCTAAACCCCCACATCGCAATGGCCTCGGTCAAGGGAGTGGCACTCCTCAAGCCCCATGGTGCTTGATAAATGCAATTACCAAGGTAAGGTTGAACCCAGCCACTTTGCACAGTACGATTGAACAGTGCAACCAATGTGGTCCTCAAGTTAGCAGCTAACGAGCTACTCACCAAGTAGTTATGATTGATAAGAAAATTTCGCCCGAGCCCGTCTCGATAAGTTATGATTATCTATCTCCACCTGCTCAGCCTTTTTTCAATCCGCGACGTGGTAGGTAGGGCATGTTCGGTAGAGCTGTTCAACTCCGTACAAGTCCATATAGTGTGTCACTATACGTCGCTGTCCAGGTGTATCCGGACGAAAATGCCTGCTGTTTGGTGGGATTTCACATGTAACAGCATATAACCTGCCAAGAATGCCGATTTAGCTTCAAGTTCCATATAATATGGTTTGATGGTGTATTTACCAAAGAAATTGAAGGATTTAAATCTTATTATTCCGTAGATCAAATAGAGTCTGTTTATTATAGAATGAGTTGCAAAAAGTTCCGACTTGATACAGAGTATTCATCAACTATCATTTATATCAAAAATCATTAGTATCATATTCAAGTAACAGTAAGAATATAACAGAAGACAATATAACAGTGTAATACCTAATACACCTTGCAGTGATAGAAGTTACCGATTGAAACATTCATACTATTTTATCTAATATATAATTTATTAAACGGAGCGAAGCGGAGTTTGATAAAAATCGATTTTGATATTACAGTGGGCAAATTTTTCGTTCAATTAGAGTTTGGAGTTTTCAATGCGTTTGTTCAATTATATTCATGAGTTCCGCCACAGTGGAGAACTTGATCTTCAATCCTAGGCCGCAATTGGATATCCCCTATTCTCACCCCTGAATTACCCGCTGCCTTCCTATCGACCTACCTGCTCGATATCTGATCGATTGCTGATGGAATATAGAATGCTAGCTAGATAGCTAGCTACCTATCTACCTCCCTACCTTCCAACCAACCTGGCGGCTCAATATCCAATCAATCTCTACCTACCTGCCGACCTACCTATTTATCGACTCACCTACTTGAATGATATCTAGTGACGATATCTAGCGATGCTCCGTTTTGCAAATGCAATTTCTTTCAGGGGGTTTCCCCCTGAATATATATATATATATATATATTACTTAAATATCATCATCAAATCCAACTATTGTAGATGTAAATTCATTGTTTTAAAATATATTTAGAGATTTCAAGATTCATTGCTTCCTAGTATATAATAATTCAGAGTGTGAGCTATTGAAATACGGCACAGATGTTCCATTATTCTCTAAACACAATATTTAAATAAATAATTATATAGTCAGTTTTTTTTTTTTTTTTAAAAAAAATAGAATACTCACTAATAATAATAATTTGTATAGAGTGTTTTATGAGGTTTTGAATGTACTCTATGTGCTCTATGAGTACTAGGGGCAGCCTGCCCCCCTTCTGGGGGTGGGCAAATGAACCTCTAAATCCCAGGGATGAAGACATCTTTAATTCCTTCAAATACTTGGAAAGCTCAGGCACAACACTTTATAGCAGGAGTTTCATGGAACATGCAGCCGGAGCAGGACGGAGCAATACGCTCAGAAAAGTTATACTCTTAGATATTATATATATCATCAAAAAATTCATTTGCTAGATATATTATCACTTGATATCATCACTTGATATATCATGGAGAGATATAATTGGCTGATGTCATCGCTAGATATCATCGATAGATAGGTGATGTTTATTCTCGTAGGGATTGATTGGATATCATGCAGGTAGGTTGGTAGGTAGGTAGCTAGCGATCTAGCTAGCAATATCTATCCATATAGAGAGATTGATCAGACATCGCGCAAGGAGGTAGCTAGATAGATAGGGAGTAGGCAGATAATCCAGGGGTAAGAATAGAGAGTATCTAAATCAATCTTCCCTACAGCAATAAAAACCATTGAGATCCAAACCACAATATTTGCACACATTGACATCCAATCATCTCAGCCACAAAATGAATCAACTTGAAACCTGTTAGAAGAAATATGAGATAGTCCTCCTTTATATTTCTGAAGAAAATAATGTGAACCTTTATAAAAAAGATGTGCGGGGGAAATATTATCGAATGCAGAGTCAAAGGGTAGTATATACTTTTTTTTGTTGTAACGGCGATAAGATATAGGCGAGGGACATATCCAACAGGTCCTAGGTCAAGTGCTAGATCGAGCCGGAACCCGACAGAGAACACCATGGCGGAACGCCAATAAAAGGAAAAAAAAAAGCAAGTGAATATATATATGTCAACGAAGTGAAAACAAGAAAAGAGAGCATAACGAAGCCAACGCAAATTTGAAATGTGAAATATCAATCAGGCTCATATGAATAACCACTAGATGGAAGAGATAAAACTTGAAAGAGAGAGAAAAAAAAAAGGAAATTGATATTGACAAGAAAAGGAGACCAAACCAAAGCGAGGAGAAAGAGAGGCGGTTCCCTAAAACTTGCATTTGTAGCCCTCGGCTCCGCCTTCATCAACATGCGTACGACGATAGGTGATAACGATATATCATTCTCGGCTACATTCAGAGACAATATACGTATATATATAAAGCAACGCCCAGATAAATCAAACATAGCTCATCTAGGAACGTCCTTTCATGCAATAACGGGGGGTGTTGTGGTGGTCTGACAACACATAAAAGAACAAAAATAAGTTAAGTCATATGCACATGTCAAGATAAAAATAAGAGAATAGAAATGGAATATGGAATATGGGATGAAGGGGGGGGAGCATTCATCATGGAACAATAAACAAAAATAAAAACCTTATTTCTTTCCCCTCCGGCTTCCATGGTAAGGTCTCCCACCACTCCCCATTTTCGCCCGTGTACAGCAGCTCCTCGTACTCAGTGCAAACCATCCCACCCAACCCAACTCCGTGGCATAACCCTCCAAACCCGACACTCCCCACTCTTCAAATCGCCCAGTTTAAAACTTTCAACTTTAACCTTCTTACTCTCCCTCCCCTGCTCCCACGCCCGAATTTTCTTCTTCGTACCATCCCAATCAACAACAATACCCACATGGTCCGGTTTGCCCACGTCGGCACTGTACTTCTGATGCATCGTCCCGCGATGGCCCTGGAACCGCGCGTTGCGGAACGTGACAATGTCGCCCGCGCGGATCTCATCGACCTGCTGCACGGAGGCGTTGGCGAGATTGGCGTAGACGAGGGAGCCGTAGGCGCGGGTGCCGATCGGCGGTAGCGCGTCGGAGAGGGGGTTTAGGAGAGACAATATGAGGCCGTGCGGTGTGCCGTCGCCAACTATGCTATTTTGCTTCGCGGTGACTGCCTCGGAGATGCGGGTTCCGAATTGCTCGTGGGCGCTTTCGAGCTGATCTTGGCGCAGGCGCTGGGGAGGGGGTTCATGGCGTTGCTCGAGGATGGCGTCGACAGGGTTTTTGGAGTTGAATTGTACGGTTACGATAGTTTGTGAGTAATCCATGAAAAGTATGTAAACTGATTTGGAGACAGTAGTGTCGCCGCCACGGTTGGTCGGAGTCGACTGTTCCATTTCGAAAAGTAGGTCGCGCCGTTTTTGGAAGACAGGCGGCGGTACGTGAGGTTGTGTCCACCAGAGCGAGCTGGCACCCAAGTCTACGTCATTTGCGATATATCCTTGGTCTGCAGAGGGCCGGGGAAGGTCCATTGATCTGCGAGCGCTTGGTGGGGATCTGAGCGCATCCATGGACTGTCTCGGTGGGTTCCACGATGGGGGAGGCCCAGGCGCAGCCCTCTCAGTAGCGAGTGGCTGTTGTTGTGGTGGTGGTGGCCGAGAGAGAGAGGCTGAATATAAATCGTCATCATCGTCCTCAGCGGGCGGATTCTGCATTGGGAGGTTTAACTCGACTCGCGGGGCAGTAGGAGGCAAGCCAGGGGGTTCGCTAGGAGGTACGGGTGGGCGAGCACTATATCGGAATGGGTCGTAGTCCTCCCCATCATCCGCCTCATTTCCAGTTTGATCCTTAATGGGAGGCACTGGTGGAGGAGGGCCTCTAGGCATGTCTGTTGATCTTCGCGCATGTTTCGGTGGCTGAGCTGGCGGTGGAGGAGGAACTGCACGAGGGGCGCTAGTGGGTGGAAGCGGAGGAGGCCGCATCTCCTGCGGGCTCCTAGGAGACCGAGCAGAGAAATCATCGGTTACGATATCTTCATCGAAGCTTGAATCGCGCCCATGAGCCTTCAGCGCATCTTTGTGTTTGGCTCCAGACGCAATGTCCGTGTCATAATCTCCATCATACTCAGTAACTTCCTCCTCGCTGTCAATGCCTCCTGATTTGGCGGTTGGAGTGGAGACACTCATTCTGCTGTCACTAGTAGACTTGCGGCCTGGCATGGGCGGCGGAGGCGGCGGAGGGCGAATGTGGCCGGGCGAAGGCAAAGGCGGATTGGTAAGGGGTATTGGCGGTGGGCCACGGCTGGCACGTTTTTCAGAACGCAGAGTTGATGATTTTAAACCTCCGGATGGCTCAAGACTGAACGATGGTCTGGGGGACTCTGGGATCCCGTTTCTGTCTGAAGGGTCAAAGGCATCTGAAGCCATATGTCCGGCGCCTTGAGGAGCAGAGAGTTCGTCATCAGATTCGCTACCGAGACTAGGCGAAGCAATAGGTCTTGATTGCACTGTGGACGGTCGAGCTTCGAAAATTTTTTTAGTATTAGGGAAACAAGTAAAAAAAAAAGGTATGGACGAACAGCTTACCCTCTGTTGGAACCGGGGAAGAAGGGGGCTCCATCGGAATTGGCGGTGGAATAGGCCTTGTAGTATTTGAAGGTTGTCCAGGCGCGGGCGGGTCTGCATCAAAAATTAGGTAATCATCCAGATATCAATCAATGTCTAAAATGGGAAGCATATTGTCTAAGTACCTTGAAGTGGGAGAGATGCCACCCTCTCTAAGGAGGCTGGCGGCACTTCAGCAAGGTGTTTGGGGACGTCTTCAACAGGTGGCTCCGTAGATCTCCGAAGGGGAGTTGACTGGACCTCCTGTTCTTCCTCCTCTCGTACTTCTGAACTTGGCTCGGCGGTCTTCTTGGAATGCATTCCCGGCAAACCCATCAGAGGCACGGGAGGAGCATGCATTGAAGAAAGATGATGTTGGTCTTCAGAAGCCTTCTTCTCGGAATCTGCCGCGGTTGTTTTCGGCTTTCGAAATCCGCCAGCTGGCGGCAGTCCTCCAGGAGGGCCAAACATTCCCATCATGCCCATACCGCCACTCATTTTAGCCATACGTTCACGAATCTCCATACGCCGTCGAATCTCGGGGTCTATTTCATCCTCCTCCTCCTCCTCCTCCTCCCCTTCATCCTCACCCTTCCCCTCACCCTCACCGTCTGGAGCCTGTTTGGAATGTGACGTATGCTTCTTACTCGATTCTCGATGTTTTTCGTCCATGTCCTCTCTTCCCGTAGACGCTTCATCGGCCTCTTCGGTATCTCCAGCACCAGAATTATCCGCATCGTTAGTATCACTGGTGAGCTCCCTGGAGGGTTGCGTAGGAGAGCGCGTTATGTCCGGTGATTGGGGTGCCTCATGGGTGGAAGACGTAACATTGGAATCCTTGGCCGTTTCCGAAGTTTCAGTCCTTTCTAACTCCGCACCATGGACAAAGCCGGCTTGTTCTGTCCTTTCCTGAGACTCCACACGCTTTTTTGGAGGTTTCTTAGGCTTCTCCTTTTTCTGAGCAGCTTCTGCATGGCGTGCCGCCTGCTCAAGTTGTTGCTTTTGTAGTAGTGCAATCCTCTCTTTTAGACTTGTAGGCTTTGGCTGGTCTTCTGTCCCATCAGGTGTATCTGCAGATATAATGGGCCGCTCCGATGGGGGCTTATCATGGCTGTTACGCTCCACAATATCCGGGTCTTCTTCTCTTCTATATATCTTCTGTGGCTGCTCCATAGGCGGTGGCACATAAGCGTTTCTGCTCGGAGGAGGGGCAATGAACGGCTTCTTGATGAAAGAGGCGGATGAAGGTGGCTTATTCGGGTCGAATGGGGTAATAGGAGCAGCTGCAGGTTTATTAAATGCGGCGATACGGTCTTTAAATGAGGAACCCGTAGGTTTTTCCGCTACTGTGGGAGGCGGACCCTTCGACGCTGACTTTTGCACTGGTTGTGGAACCTCAGCGGGCTCTGGCGAACGTGGAGCAACCGGCGTAATAGAAGCGGCTTGGACAGCTGCCACCGGTTGTGGCCCTGGCGGTAGCGGAGGTTCCGCTGCTGCCTTTGGAATTTGTGCTTCTTCAAATTCTGGTTCAGCTCGTTCATTTTGGATCCTAGGGGATACTGGTGCAGGGGCAGTAGCGAGAATGGATTCCGTCGGAGGAGCGGTAGCAGCAACGGGAAGTTCTGGTTCTTTTCTGGGCCTCGACGGCCTTGTAGGTCGAGGCGGTGCGGGAGGTTCATATCTCTCCACAAAATTCCGGGGGAAAATGCCTTCCTTCTTGGAGCCCGACTCATCCACGTATCCCCCGAAATACCAGTCATCATCCTCCTCCGCAGTTACCTTGATGATCTGGTCGACTGAAAAATTAAGATCATCCTCGTGCTCGGATGTGTATTCAAACACCGCCTTGACCGTGAACGGAACACCGGACATTTGGTTGGACACTGTATTCACCTCGCGAAAAACGGCACTGAATTGGAATCGAAAAAGGAAAAAGAATAAAAAGAAAGGAATGCGAGGAGCGCGGGGCGTAGTTTCGGTTTCTCGCTGGACAAAGCAATTAAGGGGTTAGCGGGGGCCGATGACTTCAGCTGTTCCCTTTTTTGAACCCAAGGCTGCAGATGGCAACAGGAACATCAACAAAGCACCAAAATAAGTTTTCGCAGAGGATGAATTATTTGATTAAGGATTCTTCGTTGCGCAGGATATGCTTAGGGGCTGAAACAGTAGAACTTCATGAAGCCTAAACCACGTCAGCAGCGAAGACAAGGTTGGCTGGCAGCTAAAATATCATCTCTAAACAAGAGTACTTAATCGGGGTCAAGACAAGCGGGGGGGGAGGAAGGACGCTCACCAGCAGAGTTGAGAGACGGAACCGAAAGTTTACGGAATTAGAGAGGTTTATTACGCCAAAAACATTTAAGATTAGAGGAGAAAGGAACGTAGGAATGCAGGTGGTATCTGGCGGGATAGCGGGAGTGTCGACAGCCCACTTTGTGTACTTTACATTGACGATGGCCTTGGGGAACGAGTGGCGGCGCGGTTTGTAAGCTGTGGCTGGTGCGGGTCGTATAGACGCCACTTTCCACCACCGACGTAGATGCCCCAAGACGAGCAGATCGACCCCTCTGGCGATGTCTGTTTCTGTTCCTGCTTGATTGTCGGTTTTCAATGCTGACATTTCTGCCTATAGGCTACTGAAACAACAGTGGGACCTCCACAGCTATTTCCGGGGAAACTTGAATGGTGTATGATATCCAACTAGCTGCTAGCAGCATGGTTGTGTTGGATTCCTGTCCTATTATTCTGACGGGCAGAAAAAATTGCTCCTGTTGGTATTGATACCTACACCTCGTCGTATCGACCCATCAAGAGGCTAACTGATCGAGGAAGAGAGGGAAGAGAAAGCAAAAAAGGAGTAAAATAAGCCCACATCCTCGCAACTGATTGATCCGCTTCTGTCTCCTAGCAGCATATACAGGACAATATGTCCAACAATCTCGCGCCTCAAGAGTCATCCAACGCGAAATCATCTCTCCCCTCAATCCACGCCTCTCTCGCTAAAGAAGCCCCGCCGTCCGCAAACACAAATCCCTCTCCCACAGCAACAGCAACAACTACAACAACCACCTTTACCAGGCGGAAATCCATAACTAAACACCGCAAACCAGCTCCGGACCCCCGTCATCTAGCTATAGCCCTCCACCACGCCCGTCAAATCCAAGCCCGCAAAGACACTGAGGCTATCATCCTCTCCCGCATCGAAGAGCTCCTCTCCTTCCCCAGTTCCCCAATTGCCTTAGCATCTTCCCCGCTCCCCGAAGACGTCAAAGCTTTCAAAGAAGCCCTCATCCCTTTCCAGCCGTCCGACTATGACAATCTCATCTTAGAGCGGAACATTGACGGCCGCTGTGGCTACGCGCTTTGTGCTAATGAACATCGGAAGGAAGATCCCCGGGCGAGGTTCAGGGTTGTGTGGGGGAAGAAGGGAAGCGGGCCTGGCGGCCGCGGAAAGGAGATGAAGGTTGTCCCTAAGGAGCAGATTGAGAAGTGGTGTTCAGACGAGTGTGCGGAGCGGGCTATGTATATTCGTGTACAGTTGATTCAGCAACCGGCATGGGAGAGGACACCTGCCGCTCTGGGACAGGCACCGACGGAGCAGATTTTGCTGTTGGAGGAAGGACGGGCGAGGCGGGAGAAGAATACGACGAAGGGGAAGGAGAGTGAAATAGGGAAAAGGGAGGTTATGCAGGAAGATCAGGTAGAGATGGCGAATGATGTCGAGGAGGCTATGCGCCTGCTGGTGATTAGGGATAAGAGTCTAGAACCCGAGGTGATTATGGATGGAATGGGTCGGTTGGCGGTCCATGATCATGATGAACCTGGTCAGGGTAATCTGGCTATGGAAAGGGGAGATGGAACTCCGCATCACCGCGGGCTGGATGCTGGGCGGGTTGGTGTGAATATTTTTGAGAAACAACATTCTCCGCATCTAGAAGCTGCAGTTGCCATGGTTCGGCCTCCGTCCTCCCGCGCGGAAGATTTACATGGTGGTTCGATCGAAGGCTTTAAGCCAACGAGACAACTTGGTAACGCGAGGCGGGATGCGTCAAATGACGATGGTGATGAAGATGATGATATCCTCCCTACAATTTAAGACGTGCCATGTCGTGTTTCGCATCGAGTCGGGCATTTTGAAGGGACACTATTCTAGAGCCCGCTACCAAGGGATATTACGAGAGAGAGTGAAAGGAGGTGAAAGGAGGTCAAGGAGGCCTTGTGTTTGAATAAGGATAGCGTCTACATCAACCATTTTTGAGTGTAGTATGTGTCAATCGATGTATCAACTGATCACAGACCTACCTTTTTTGTCATTTCGAACATCAATCTCACCAACTTCATGCCTCATAGGCTGAAGCAATAGTCAAACTAGAGTGGCACACGGCGTTATCCCACCCACCTGCTGACAGACGTTGGGGAAACGTCGAAAGAGAAAACGGAAGAACAAATATTGGCAATCAAGCGTCATCCGTGAAGAATCAGCGACACCTTGTCTTGAGAATAGATATATTTTATATTTCTTTTCTGGTTTTGTCGTGCGTTAACATGCAATATGAGAATTTGTAGGAAAAAAGAAAAAAAGACTTATGGGATAGATCCATTGACGGAGGTGAATCACCACGTCGCATTTCCCCCCTTTTTTCAATCCGTGCAGTCCTCGACTAAATATAGAAATAAAACGAAGGAGAAAAACGCCTTCCATTCCGCAATTGCCTGCCATCTTTAGATTAAAACCATTATTAACAAACAATTCTTTCCATTTTAAACGGGGAGAATTTAACGGGCACCGCCAAAGCGGCGAGGGCGGCTATCGGTCGTCTGCTGGCTGACTGGAACAACGTTGACTTTGAGGGTATCGAACTAAACGAAACCAGAAAAATAGAAGTTAGAAAATAGTGCGCAAAAATTTGCAGCGTCTTTGAAAAAAACTTACACCAAGGCTCTTGAGCAGGTCCTTGGTGTCGGCATCGACATCCAGCTGTCCGCTCTCGGACTGCGAAACGTCCAAAGCAGAGATCTCGGGGACGTATTGATCCTTGCGCTCACGCTCCTCTTCCTGAAGCTTGAAGGAAATGCCACGGACGGGGCCACGCTGGATACGCTTCATCAAGTGGGTGGTATAACCGGCGATCTACGCAAAGTAAAGGTTTAGAATTCCAACCATCATCAGTTCATTTGTGTGATAGCTTGGCGTAGCACACCTTGTTTCGAAGACGCTTGGAGGCAATGATAGCGATTTCATCGCAGATGCGCTTGTTGGTCTCGAAATCGAGAGTGAGCTTAGGATAGTAACGCTCGATGATGACCTTGGCGGACTTCTTGACGGTCTATTGAGGTCGTGGTTAGCGACTGAACGATTGCTTTAATTGTAAAAGTAAGGAATTGGATCTCTCAGTTATCCTCTCTTACCTTAGTGCGGACGCGACCCATTTTTGCGGTTGTTGATGTGTTAACAGGTTGGGGTTCGAAAGTTGTGGGCGGGACGAGGAGAGGAAAAGAAAGCAGCTTGGAATTCTTGATGTTGGCTTAATTGTGTGCCCTATATCACGTGACCAATGAACGGTTTTTTAGAGCTAAACACTACTTATATATATACACCTGGATGTAGAAAGAAAAAATAAACTCCATTGCAAAGAAATCTACAGAAGGTGCTGAGAAATATGTTTAGGAATGATGCGGGAGTAAAAGAACAACTCAACCTTCCGTTGTATTGTACAGCTCAGAGGTTATATCTCAGATAGAACTCGACTTCGACTCTTTCGACTCTTTGAGGATGTTTAGTATGTCTTGCGGGCTGCTGCCTATGGTTTCTCCCGCCGTACCCCGATTCACAGACCTTTTCGGGGCTAACTCCTCGAACGTCCTTTGAGTGCCACGTACGTAGTCCGGTAGCGGCTCTGCTTCAGGGAGACCGCCATGAAGCGCTTTAGCAGTATCTGATGCTCGATCAATTGCAAGAGAGATTTTGCCTTCTGAGGTCACCGAGGCACGGACGGGATGGACCCAGTACTTAGCTCCTCCAGGGACATCAGGGTCAAAATCGGTGATCCCCCCAGGGCCATTGTGCTCCTTAAAAGCATGACTATTGACGTCTTCTGTGACTATACCTCCTACGCCAACTACAGCTTTGTAGGCATTTCCTCTGTGTCGGCGTTTTGGTCGAAGAATACGTGCCGGAACGGGTCGGGGATGCTTTTGTGGCCCAACAACGGGGTGGTTGACTATGTGAGCGCCCGTGCGTAAATAGGACAAGCCTGCGGAAGGATGAGTCTGAGGTGGTCCCCGGCGGCCATACTCCGCAGATGAAGCTTCGGAGGGTGCTGAACTCCAACTGCTAAGATGGATGCGGTGGCTTGGTGTCTGAGGAGGCGGAGGTAGGTCCAAAAACTTGGAAATTATAGGTCCCAAAGCTGTAGGATCGGCTCTCAAAGTTCTTAGCGCGGCCTGGAACTCCTCCTCACTGATACTTGAGGGACTTTGTAAACCGTCAAGATTTTCCCCTCCCTCCCGGGCTTTGCGTCTCGCATCGGCTAATTTCCCCTCCGCAACGAGCTGTCGAAGGGTCTTCATAAATTCTGGCTTTCGGCGGCGGACGGATGTTAGATACCGATTGAATTCAATATCTGTTTGACCAGCTAGCCACGGTCCACCAAATCTGAATCGCTTAGAATTAGGGGATGCGGCGTTGGGAGTTTGATGTGTATTATCGATTCTAGATTCGAAAACACTCTCATGATTTCCCCCACCAACCTGTATCGCAATTCCGTTGTTCTTGGGTAGAGATATTGGCAGCGAAAGTTCCTGCCATTTCGTTAGGGTCTTGACATGGTCTCCAGCAGATTCGAAATCAGTGATATGCTCAAACGTGTCGAGAGCATTGATGCGAACAACGGGTGTCGATGAACTCTGTATCGTGGACTTCGCTGGTAGTGGTCGCTTGAGACCCCAATCGCCCCTTGCTAGGGAAGAATCCGGGGTAACGATTGCGGCGCGGATAGGATAAGGAAGGGTAGCTGTATCGGATTCGGTGATTTGGCTGGAGGATGCAGTTTGGGTTGGAGGGGATAGGGTTGGGGGAAGCGCAAATAGTCGAGATTTGCGAAACAAATTCGCCGTTGGAGACAGCCTGACTGCCATTGTTGCCTCAGCGCTTTTTTAATCCGCTGACGGTTGGAGTGTCATCAAGAAGACTGGAGTTGAAGATGGTATTTGAGGTGAGGATTTTCGTACGGTTGGTCTAATAAACCGCTAACGCATAATTATATAGTGTTTCTAGAGGTTTGAGCACCCTTCTCAAACAGATAAAAGCAGGTCCAAGAATCGTGGAATTTATGTCTGTGATAATATTTCACAAAGCCGTACCCTAAAGATTGGCTTAATATAATATATGCTTGTATGAGGGGGGTAGGATTTCTGATGCTAGTATCATTCACATCGGAAATGGAGCAAGGCCTTGCCCTCAGTCACGGGATTTTAGCCTCATCGCTGGATCTCGGTCAACACGCAACGACAACTATCTCTCACCCCAAAACTAACAGGGACTTCTTCACCTATGGAAGCACCAGTAAACTTTGATGTATATCTTCGTATAACTAGCTTGCATGAGGCAAATGCCACATGCTAGTCCTCGAAATTAGTTGCCCATCATGGCGCAGGCAGCTTCAGGGACAGACGCGGCCCAGCGCATTTTCCACGAACTGAAATCCAAGAACGAAGAAACCCGCTCCCGCGCATCATACGAACTCCACGATAATGTCATCGCTGTCTCTAGAGGTTCTACTCCCATCTCTATCCTTTAAACTGCGATCTTATTGACCTGAGGTGGGAGATTTGCTGACGATTCATGCGGTTTGCATCGTATATAGAGCTGCCACCGGATAAGTTCATCGAATATTACAATGCGGTCTCTCAGCGTATCGCCCAACTTGTTGTTACCGGAAATGATGCAAATGAAAAAATTGGCGGGCTTCTTGCTCTCGATAGGTTGATCGACTTTGATGGCGTCGATGCTGCTCAAAAGACCACCCGTTTCGCCAGCTACTTACGAAGTGCACTACGGAGCAACGATAACGCAGTCTTAATATATGCAGCGCGCTCACTCGGTCGTCTGGCCAAACCTGGTGGTGCTTTGACTGCGGAGTTAGTGGAAAGCGAAATTCAGTCCGCATTGGAATGGCTACAGTCCGAAAGACAAGAAAATAGGCGGTTCGCTGCGGTCCTAGTCATCCGGGAGCTTGCAAAAGGTTCACCGACTCTTCTCTACGGCTTCGTCCCACAGATATTCGAGCTTATATGGGTGGCATTGAGAGATCCAAAAGTTCTCATTCGTGAGACCTCTGCCGAAGCCGTTAGCGAGTGTTTTGAAATATTAGCAGCGAGGGACGTCCAGGTCCGTCAACAATGGTTTGGTCGAATTTACGAGGAGTCTTTACAGGGCCTGAGGTCCAGTAATGTTGATTGGATTCATGGCTCGCTTCTCACCTTGAAAGAACTCCTCCTGAAAGGTGCTATGTTCATGAATGAGCATTATCGAAATGCCTGTGAAATAGTCCTACGCCTCAAAGACCACCGTGATCCGAAGATTCGAACACAGATCGTCCTTACCATCCCCATTCTAGCTTCATATGCGCCTCTGGAGTTTACGAATGTATATCTACATAGATTCATGATATATTTACAAGCACAATTAAAGCGGGATAAGGAGCGAAATGCTGCTTTCATTGCCATCGGAAAAATCGCGAATGCCGTGGGTAATTCTATTGGGCAGTTTCTTGATGGGATTATTGTGTATATCCGGGAAGGGTTAACAATGAAAGCGTAAGCTACAACAAACTAGCTGATCTGTGTATTGGCATTCAGCTAATATTCGCTCTAGTCGTAACCGTGCAGCAGTCAATGAAGGTCCAATGTTTGAGTGCATCAGCATGTTATCACTGGCTGTCGGACAAACGCTTAGCAAATACATGGAGGCCTTACTGGACCCAATTTTCGCGTGCGGATTAAGCGAATCCCTTACGCAGGCCTTGGTAGATATGGCGCACTATATACCTCCAATAAAGGCAACAATTCAAGAAAAATTACTTGACATGCTAAGCATAGTCCTTTCTGGCTCTCCATTCCGGCCTCTTGGCTGCCCGGAAAACCGCCCACCTCCAATGCCTTCATTTGCGAAGGACTATGGAGCTTTTCTGCAGGAGCCAACCGACAGTGAAATTGCCCTTGCACTGCACACGCTTGGCAGCTTTGACTTCTCTGGTGAGTTTCAGCGACGACTGTGAACCCCTCAAATTTTTTCAACTTCGAACCTAACTTTTATAGGGCATATTTTGAACGAATTTGTTCGTGACGTTGCTATTAATTTCGTCCATAGGGATAATCCGGAAATCCGGAAAGCGTCTGCATTAACGTGTTGTCAACTTTTTGTCCACGACCCTATCATTAATCAGACTAGTAGTCACTCGATCCAAGTTGTTAGTGAAGTCATAGATACTCTCCTCTCTGTTGGAGTGGGAGATCCAGACCCCGAAATTCGGCGAATCGTCCTAGAGTCGTTAGATCAGAAATTCGACCGTCATTTAGCCAAACCTGAAAATGTTCGATGCCTTTTCCTCGCAGTGAATGACGAAGTATTTTCGGTTCGGGAAGCTGCAATCAGTATTATTGGACGTCTTTCTAGTGTTAATCCGGCATACGTTTTTCCGCCATTAAGGAAATTGTTGGTGAATTTGTTGACTGGACTCAGCTTTGCTACCACATCTCGCCAGAAGGAGGAAAGCGCGCAACTAATCAGCTTGTTTGTTGCGAATGCTACGAAACTCGTCCGATCCTATGTTGACCCCATGGTGAAAGCTTTATTTCCGAAAACAACTGATCCAAATGCTGGAGTTGCATCGACAACTTTGAAAGCCATTGGTGAACTTGCGACAGTCGGTGGTGAGGATATGAAGCAATATTTGCCGCAGCTCATGCCAATTATCCTGGAAGCACTTCAAGATTTATCATCCCAATCTAAGCGAGAAGCAGCATTACGAACACTAGGCCAACTTGCAAGTAATGCTGGCTATGTCATCGAGCCTTATATTGAATATCCAAATCTCCTCGCTGTCCTGATTAACATTATAAAAACCGAACAAACTGGATCTCTGAGAAAGGAGACTATAAAGTTGCTTGGTATCCTCGGCGCTTTGGATCCATACAAACACCAGCAAATAATTGAATCCTCGCCCGATATCCATCACGTAAATGAAGTCCAAACGGTATCGGATGTTTCCCTTATCATGCAAGGTCTCACCCCCTCTAACGATGAATATTATCCCACTGTCGTTATTAACACCCTCCTTCAAAATATCCTCAACGAAAGTTCTCTCTCCCAATACCACTCTGCTGTTATCGATGCCATTGTTACCATATTCAAAACCTTGGGGTTGAAATGCGTGCCATTCTTAGGGCAAATTATACCTTCTTTCCTCTCCGTTATTCGAAGTACTCCCACCAGTCGGCTTGAATCTTACTTCAACCAATTAGCAATCATAGTGACCATTGTCAGACAACACATCCGAGCCTTTTTGCCAGAAATCATTGAGGTCATCCGTGAATTCTGGGATTGCTCTTACCAAGTCCAAGCCACAATATTATCTCTTGTCGAGGCAATTGCAAAGTCCTTGGAAGGAGAGTTCAAGAAATACTTGGCAGGCTTGATCCCGCTTATGCTCGACACCTTAGAGAAGGATAATACGCCAAGACGACAGCCATCAGAAAGAATTTTACACACCTTTTTGATATTTGGGCCGAGCGGGGAGGAGTATATGCATCTAATCGTTCCGGCCATTGTTCGTTTATTTGACAAAAACCAAGGTCCTCCGGGGATTCGAAAATCTGCTATTGAGACCTTAGGAAAGCTTTCCCGACAGGTCAATGTGTCCGATTTCGCTTCTCTTATGATACATCCACTGTCAAGGGTGATTGCGGGTAGTGACCGTACCCTACGGCAAACCGCCCTGGATTGTATCTGCACGCTTATATTCCAGCTAGGGCAGGACTTCAACAACTACATCCAGCTCATGAACAAAATTATTCAAACCCATCAAATAAATCATCACAACTACCAAGTTCTTGTTTCAAAATTACAGAAGGGGGATCCACTTCCTCAAGATCTAAACCCTGACGAGCACTATGGAGCGCTTGGTGATGATGCTACGTTCGCCGATGTCGGTCAAAAGAAAATCCTAGTTAATCAGCAACATCTGAAGAATGCATGGGATGCATCTCAAAAATCGACTCGGGAGGACTGGCAAGAATGGATTCGAAGATTTAGTGTTGAGCTCCTGAAGGAGTCCCCATCCCATGCTCTTCGGGCTTGTGCTAGTTTAGCTGGAATTTATCAACCTCTTGCGAAGGATCTTTTTAATGCTGCATTCGTTTCTTGCTGGACTGAACTTTATGGCCAGTACCAAGAAGAACTTGTTCGCTCTATAGACATGGCGCTTACATCCCAGAATATTCCCCCCGAAATCCTACAGATCCTTCTTAATCTTGCAGAATTCATGGAACATGACGACAAGGCATTGCATATCGACATCCGAACCCTCGGCAAGTATGCCGGAAAATGCCACGCCTTCGCCAAAGCTCTTCATTATAAGGAATTGGAATTCGAACAGGATCAAAATTCAGGCGCAGTTGAGGCATTAATCAGCATTAATAATCAACTTCAACAATCAGATGCTGCGATTGGTATTCTTCGTAAAGCTCAGGCGTACAGAGATGTTGAGCTCAAGGAAACGTGGTTCGTCAAGCTACAACGTTGGGAGGAGGCGCTGGCTGCGTATAAGAGGCGAGAGCTTATCGATCCAGATTCATTCGATGTTACAATGGGAAAGATGCGTTGTCTGCATGCACTCGGTGAATGGAAAATGCTTTCTGATCTCGCTCAGGAAAAGTGGAACCAAGCCTCCAATGAACATCGAAAGGCCATGGCGCCTCTTGCTGCGGGCGCGGCCTGGGGCCGTGGCCAATGGGAGCTTATGGACTCATATATCGGAGTAATGAAAGAACAAACTCCTGACCGGTCATTTTTTGGTGCGATTCTGGCTATACATCGCAACCAATTCGATGAAGCGGCGATGTTCATTGAAAAAGCACGAAATGGCCTGGATACTGAACTTTCGGCATTGCTGGGAGAGTCTTATAACCGTGCTTATAACGTCGTTGTTCGTGTTCAAATGCTTGCAGAACTCGAAGAAATAATCACATATAAGCAGAACGCTGGTGATCCTGAGAAACAGGAGGCAATGAAAGAAACATGGAATAAACGACTCCTTGGTTGCCAGCAAAACGTCGAGGTATGGCAACGCATGCTCAAAGTAAGAGCCTTAGTCGTATGTCCTCGTGAGAATTTGGATATGTGGATCAAATTTGCGAATTTATGCCGCAAGTCAAATCGCATGGGTCTGGCAGACCGTTCTCTAAGCGCCTTAGAAAGTGGTGAGGGATCAGACCAACCGACACCACCAGAGGTTATATACGCTCGACTCAAGTATGACTGGACTGCTGGACGCCAAAAAGAGGCACTGCAGATGTTACGGGAATTCACTGTTGGGTTGACTGAAGAATTCTCGCGATATAGCTCTGTTCTCATCGCTCATGGTGAGCATGCTTCTTCAGACAGGCCCGGCCTTGTCAATGGCATTACCGACCATCCTGACCTGGCCACTGCACGTCAACATATCGGTGAAATGGGTAAATTTCGACGACTACTGGCAAAAAGCTATTTGAAGCAAGGTGAATGGCAAACAGCACTTCAAAAAGGAGATTGGACTTCAGAAGGAGTACGAGATGTCTTGAATTCGTATTCAGCAGCTACACAATATAATCTTGACTCCTACAAAGCATGGCACGCCTGGGCATTGACAAATTTTGAGGTTGTAAACGCATTGAGCGCTCAAACAAATCGGGAAACCTTCGTTCCCCATCACATTGTTCTTGAACACGTCATTCCTGCTATTCGAGGGTTTTTCCGCTCTATTTCCTTGTCGTCGACAAGTTCACTGCAAGACACTTTGAGGCTTCTTACCCTTTGGTTCAACCATGGTGGCGATGCTGAAGTAAGCGGTGTGGTCACTGAAGGATTCTCTTCAGTTAGCGTCGATACATGGCTAGAGGTCACACCTCAGCTCATCGCGCGTATCAATCAGCCGAATGCACGGGTAAGGGGATCTGTCCATAGATTGCTTGCGGAAGTTGGAAAAGCCCACCCACAGGCCCTGGTTTATCCTCTGACTGTAGCAACGAAATCTAACGTTGTGAGACGGTCTCAATCTGCTACGCATATTATGGATAGTATGAGGCAACATAGCCCCAGGCTTGTTGAACAAGCGGAAATTGTCAGTCACGAGCTGATTCGTGTCGCTGTCTTATGGCACGAGCTTTGGCATGAAGGTTTAGAGGAAGCTTCTCGATTGTACTTTGGAGATCATAATGTCGAAGGGATGTTTGCGACATTGGCGCCTTTACATGATATGCTTGATAAGGGTGCCGAAACGCTTAGGGAAGTTTCCTTTGCTCAGGCATTTGGCCGCGACCTTGCAGAGGCCAAGCATTTTTGCATTCTTTACCGCGAATCAGGAGTTATAGGTGATCTCAACCAGGCCTGGGATCTATACTACACTGTCTTCCGGAAAATTGCTCGTCAGCTCCCTCAGCTGTCTACTCTAGACCTGAAATACGTCTCCCCTAAACTTAAGGACGCCGTTGACCTTGAGTTGGCTGTTCCTGGCACGTACCAGAGCGGTAAGCCTGTGATTAGAATCATGAGCTTCGATCCAGTGTCCACCGTGATGCAGACCAAGAAACGACCCCGCAAAATGACATTGAAAGGTAGCGACGGAAATTCATACATGTACGTCCTTAAGGGCCACGAGGACATCCGGCAAGATGAGCGTGTCATGCAACTTTTCGGACTTGTAAATACCCTCCTTGATCATGACAGTGAAAGCTTCAAGCGCCATCTCACAATTCAACGCTTCCCCGCTATTCCACTATCGCAGAACTCTGGCTTAATTGGGTGGGTTTGCAACACTGACACATTGCACGCTCTGATCAAAGAATACCGTGAAAGCCGACGGATTCTAGTTAATATAGAGCATCGTATTATGCTACAAATGGCCCCAGATTATGACAACTTGACGCTTATGCAAAAGGTTGAAGTATTTGGATATGCCATGGACAACACGACCGGGAAAGATCTATACCGAGTCCTTTGGCTCAAAAGCAAGAGTTCTGAATCTTGGCTGGAGAGACGAACGAACTATACCAGGTCTCTTGGAGTTATGTCCATGGTTGGATATATTCTCGGCTTGGGCGACCGTCACCCGTCAAATCTTTTACTCGATCGCATTACCGGCAAAATCGTGCATATTGATTTCGGCGACTGCTTCGAAATTGCAATGCATCGTGAAAAATATCCTGAGCGTGTCCCATTCCGTCTTACCCGAATGCTCACCTTTGCTATGGAGGTTAGCAATATCGAGGGTAGTTATCACATCACCTGTGAGGCTGTAATGCGAGTCATCCGAGAAAACAAGGAGTCTTTGATGGCCGTATTGGAAGCGGTAAGTATCATGCTCGCACCTCTGCAACTCTTATCAAGCAGCCTCAATTACTAACTCCCATCCGTAGTTCATCCACGATCCCCTCATAAACTGGCGCTTAGGCGCTCGGGAATCACCAGCTCGACCATCTTTCCCCATGGACCGCCGCCAAGCCATCGCCGACGAAATAAGCGTCGAACATCCTGTGCAACCCAGCAATTTCTCCCGGCGACGCCCATCGATTCTTGAAGGAGGCATCCTTGACGCGCAGCAGGGCGTGCCCAATGAAGCACGGGAAGTGCAGAATGCACGAGCTCTTCAGGTTCTTTCGCGAGTGAAGGAGAAGTTAACGGGACGTGATTTCAAATCGACAGAGGAGCTGAACGTTTCCGACCAGGTGGATAAGTTGTTAGTCCAAGCTACGAGTGTGGAAAATCTTTGCCAACATTACATTGGGTGGTGTAGCTTTTGGTGATTTTGTCTTTTTTCTTATTTCTCGTCTATGCGGATTAACGCACAAGGTACATGCCTACGGGGTGCGGGCTACGTTTGCAGAATTTTTTCTGTTCCCTCTCTGTTTTTTTAAATTCCATTATCTGTTGTAACGCAGCATGTTTGAATGTTTGCATTTTCTTTTTTTCTCATAAATTTGCTGTGATCTATCATTTATTTGCCTGAATTCGACATTTCATCAAGTCGACTCCGACGGTTTAACTGTACTTAGCTTGACAATGATACCCCATTTTCCAAGATTGACCAAGCAATGATGATGACCAAAGGTTGCACCGTTCGTAATGACGTCATCTCCAACCCTGCAAAGCAATTTCATTGTAGAGAGATTATTCCACAACCACCCCGGATATTTTGATACTCCGGTTAACGAAACATGCTTCATATCAAACTCAGAAGCTGCATAATCTATTATATGCCCATATATCCCTAACGAGAGTGATAGAATGCAATTATTATGATGTATGAGGAATAGTTGAGGATGTGGTGTTCCCTGAAGGCGTTTCCTGAAGGGGTTCCCTTTGCAGTTAAAGGTGGGAACAATTTTCCAAAAATACAATACATGGCACTAGGAAGGGATAGATAAATGAAAAGTGTATACTAAAAAAAAAATTACAATATATATATATATATTTATACTGGTAATTCACGTAAATATGCAATGATGCAACGGACCTTCCTCATCCATAATACATGCAATTTAATCCGCAGCAGCAGCAGCGGCCTTCTTCCCCTTCTTCTTCACACCAGCCGTCTCGACCAGGTCCACAAACCCATCACCCCGTAACCACGCAAAAATCTTCCTCAAACCCGCTCCATCAACCGCACCGGGATTCTTCTCCAACAGCACCCCAATAAGCGCCCACGATGCAACAAAGACAAATAGATCACCTCCCTTCCCACCGCGCCATACTCCGCGCTTCGTCCCAACTTTCCAAGCAGAGTCAACCGCAATACGGAAGAAATAGAGGAACATGGACCGATTACCATTGCCAGCGAAGGCAAATGGTAACCCAGCCAGTGCTCCACTGAGGTAAAAGCGCTGTGTGGGTAACAACGAACGAGGTAGGAAGGAGTTGAACAGGCACACACTGCCCCACGCTGTCCCTAAGGCTGTGGAAAGGATGGCCGTTCTGGAGAGGATTTTCATGCAGACACCGTTGATGGCAAGAATTGGTTGGTGGATGAAAGTTTTGAATTTCAAGAGGGAGAGGATTAAGTATACCTTTGTGAGGAAGCGCGCGAGGAGGGGGATTGAGAGGAGGTATTGGTGGAGGGAGGCGGTTAGGCACGAGGGGGATTTAGAGTGGAGGAGTGCACAGGATAAGGAAGAGATTGAGGGGTGGGCGGAGGATGTTACGGCGGATATGGATTGCAGGGAATCCGGAAGGGTTTTTGGATTTGATGGGTGGAGGATTGGGGAGATGAAGGCGCTATTATAAGGATAGGATTTAGGTTAAAAAAAAGGGAACTTTTCAATTTGATGGGCATAGACGGGGGGGACTCACGGCCATTTCAATTCGGAAATTTTAGCTAGAGCATCCACAGTTTCATATTGATCTATCCAGTGGCGGTCCGAAGGGTAGCTCCCTGGTCGAGGGGGAATGTGGCCTGGAGTAAAATTGAGAATAAAGTCACCGAACCACTAAAACGAACAGTCAGCCTTCTTGCTTTTCACCGATCAACATAAAGAGATATTGATATCTAGATTCCCAAGTATACCTTCGGCTCGGCCTCGCGATCAAAAACAAACGCGTGGAACAGTTGGGCCAAGGAGACCGGCATCAACAACCAACTTCCAAACCACCACGGCCGGTTCTTGAACCATCCATTGGCGTCCAATTCATTAAACAAAAATTCCAAGCTTCGGGTTGACATGTAAATAGCTAGCGTGAGGCGAAGTTGGCTTTGTGGGTAAGCACCCAGGGCAAAGCCTGCCAGGCTTGAACCAATCGCAGGCGCATATTTAGATGTCAAGGCTCGAGAGATTCGAGGATTACGCTCACGGAATGGGCGAGCATCATCCATTCGTAGGTTTGCGCGCAATCGGGAAAAAAAACGGCGCAAGAGGCGGTGCAAGAGGAGAGTCAGAGATAGGGCCGCCGATAGTCGAAGTGCTGGAGAATGGCGGAGGGTGCCTTTTGCAGGTTTACTGTCGTTTTTTGGCAAAAGATCAGTTCACTTTCATCCTGCCAGTTCACAGTTGATTGTAGTAAGAAACCTACACGTCGTTTTGCGTCTTCCTCGATGCCAGCTTTTGTGATATAAAAACGAAGAGTTTCATGCCAGCTCCGGTGGCCAGGAGGACACGGAGCGAAGCGCGGAGAGCAGCCTCATTGTATTTGTTCTGAGATTTGACAACTTCTCTAAACGCGGCTGGCTCCAAGACTCGATCCTGAATGCCAGGAGGTAGCCACTTGATGAGCTTCTCGTGTAGTGATTTGTACTCTGATGCGGAGAGCGATATGCGCATAGCGTTACAGATGATGGGATGGGGGGTTTTCGGGGAGCCTGGAGGAGGCAAGGATTCAGGAGGAGAAGTCATCACTGGTATTATTGTGCCACTAGCTACGACTCTTCTGAGTGCAGGCTGACTGACGGGGTTTGCAGCTGCGGTGATGAGAATTCCCAGGAGTCGCGGACAGGTGACTTTCAAGATATCCAGGGTTGACGGCGATGGAGCAAAACAACCTCGGCTTGGCTGGAAATCTTGGCGCATACGGCCAGATTTATTGCCAGTATCCAAACCAGCATGATGCACGAACAATAGCTACTAAGAAAGGAATGAAACAATAGATGATTTGATGTCCGTAAGTATTAAGAATTCTCAGATACTAGACACATTAATATTACTAGTAAGTTTCAATCCATTTCTCAGAGCCACTGCATACTAGTATCTTTGCTCTTGCTACTCCGTACATACCACCAAGTTACATGAAAAAAAAAACCATTTAGAGCGCGAATCCATCTTTCTGATCACCAAGAGAGCAACTCCCATTGTCGAAGACATCAGTGATTTTGACAAGTAAATCTCAATGCAAGACAACGTACGGCTCAAGCGCACAACCGAGTTGCGGACCTAGCACTCTTGGCGCCTTATCGATAAAGGCGGAATTCCGCTCCGCTCTCCGCCAAGGACATCGGATTGGATTTCATGCTGGGTAGCTCCGTTATTGGGGAGCCAAAGGAACATAGTCTCAATATTCAACTGTCAAAACCCTCGTGCACTGAGGCTTATGTTTGAGTATTTGCAGAGGAGCCCCTTGGGGTAGCAGGCTTGGGAGACTTGGTGGCGTAGTAGATTGGATGTTCGTACCAGGCTTCGTTATGATCGCCGCCTGAGTGGCACACTAGAGCGACGGTGAACATGCCGGCACAATTATTCTGTCGTAGTTCAACTAGCACCCACGCCCCGCGGCTGTATACGCCAGTCGCTATTTTCTCTTGCTGGAAGGAAAGCATGGATATATCAATCCCTCTAAAGGTATGTTTTCTGGCACAGGCTTTTTTATCCATGATATATTCTTGAACCTTTCCGGAGTATACTGCGATTCGGCATGCGGAGCATATGTAACAACTTAAAATCGTTTCTTCGCTGACAATCTCTCCGGGCCGCACACACTGTATTTCAACTTAACCGCCCTTTCACTACCTTCCTGCGACAGCAGATGTACGGTACAGTTTATAGGGGTAAGAAACCAGTTAGCTGTCACTGTTGTTTTCTGCAATTGGGATAATATGGACATAGTGTTGGCATCCCTATTGCTCGTTAGAATGCCACGTAACCACACCTATTTAAGCAGTGCTGCGCCCGCTAGATAGTT
This sequence comes from Histoplasma capsulatum G186AR, assembly GCF_000150115.1. Lineage (NCBI taxonomy): Eukaryota > Fungi > Ascomycota > Eurotiomycetes > Onygenales > Ajellomycetaceae > Histoplasma > Histoplasma capsulatum. Next base: position 108,156 of record NW_025544811.1, on the reverse strand, counting down.
ACAATCGACCAACCTTCCACCTCCATCACATATTATTATGCCGGATGTAATGCTTGTGAAAGCAAAACAGTGCCAAGACTAGGGGAGCATATAAAAGTTTAACCCAAGATTCCAACGTCAGGACTCCGCTTTTCGTCGTCTCTTTCGAATGTGTGGCCTACGTGATCAGCTCTAGCGCACCTTGCAGAATCATTAAGATATACCCACTTGCATTCTTGATTCAGGGTCTGGCAGTTCGAACATGATCCATTGCTTGTCGGTAAATCGCAACGAATCTAGCAAAGTTAAATGTTACCGTCCATGCAAGGAATAACGGAGAACATGCCTTTTTGATGTGACAATGCGTACAAGCCTTGGGCCCCTGCTGTTCGCAAGGCGTGCCATGCAAGTCTCCATCATCTATCTGTCATGGGGGATACTGCTCAGTGTCTCTACTTCTCTGTTACTTCGGCGGTCATTGAAACAGGAGTTGAGTGAGAGCTAAATAATGTAGCTCTTGGTCTATGTGGGGTTGATTGAGTGGCTGGTCGTGTTTTACAACTTAAATGCAAGGGCCCATGAGTTGGTTACTTGGGGATATATGATTGTTAATTGATTGTTGATAGCTCGACAATTGATGTGAGCGTATATATAGTATCTACCAAATATTGATGTTTTGCAGGGGACAAAGAGGCTTCCCCACTCAACTCATACTACTGATCACTGCTGTTTCTTCATTTAAAAAGGAAGGTAAGCGTTTCATTTTGTGAATCATTAAGCTCAACGACTGTTTTGTGAAAAATAACCATATATTCAAATGATCCTTTGCATCTTAGTAGTTGAGCGTGTGACAAGCTAGATGTAATGCTACATACACATCTCAATTTAGATGTATTTTACAGTCAATGATAGTTGAATAAAATATTCATGAGTTACTAACTAGTACATATAACTAGGACAGACGATGTATCATAGATTAATTGCAAGCAAAACGTAAATTTGTAAATTTGTATTGATAGTTAGCTATCTCTCAAGTGGTTTGAGGCTCCATGGGGAGAAATTCAGCTAAAATCGTCGTGTAACAACGGTCTGGAAATCATCTCCTTCGCTGCTGCAGCTAGTGAAAAAATTTCGAGATGACTCACACAACCCCAGACCACTCGTCAAATAATCCTCGGGAATACGAGGATATATAAATATCGAGCCGGCAGGCCTCAAAATGTTCTCCGTTCTCTCCTCTCCAAACAAGTGAACAAAAACGAAGCCTGCGCTCACCTGGAAGCTCCAAGTCCGACGACTACCTGCTCTCAGAATGGCGAATCCAACCAATGCAGAAGCCCTCAAAGCCTGGGAACTGAATGCCAGCTTCTGGGACCAGCATATGGGCTACGAAGGCAACGATTATTACAGAATCGTGGAACTCCCTTCGCTTGAGCGCATGGCAGCCGTGAAACCCGGCGATAGGGCGTTGGACCTTGCGACAGGAAACGGGCTTGTCGCGCGCTGGCTAGCGTCGAACGGTGCTCGTGTTATTGCAACAGATGGCAGCCAGGCCATGATCGATCATGCAAAACACAGAAGCACAAATGCTAATGGAGAAAATGTCAACTCCATATCGTACCAGATTTTGGATGCCACGAGCACACAGAGCTTCGAAAATTTCATCGCAAAGGAGACAGCGGAAGTAGGACTGGGTTTTTTTCATGATATTGCCCTAAAGCCCACCCATGCCTACAATCCGTCTACGTTCATCCGTCAACTGGAGGCAGTGAACTAATAGGAATTCTTCTTTACTTCTCTGCATGGGATAGGAGGGCCCATTCGATATCGTCGTAATGAACATGGCCATCATGGATATCGCTACTCTTGAACCATTAGCAGCTGCTCTACCAAAACTACTGAAGCAAAATACTGGACGGTAGGTGATTATTTTTCCTAGGAGACTGACTATCTTTAAGCGAGGAGGGAGTGATGTGTGGAGCTCCATTCGAGATTTTTTTTTTTTTTGTTGCTTTCTCTGGAGTGCCTTGTATGTGACTCCGGCTTCTAGATTTGTTGCAACGCTCCTCCATCCTCTCATCACCGCTGGATCCACGCGCGTGCTCGAATACGGGGATAGCCGGGAAACAGGACGCGAGGAGGAGCATGTCAGTCTAAAGATAACCACATACCTCCATTCTCCCGCTCCGATGAAGGCGGAAGCGATGAAAGGCCAGCCTTTTTATCAGGTATATATTGCACGTTGCATGTTGTGTTATTTGACTTGACGGAATGAAAACCATATTATCATATGCTTCTATCATGCATGCATCCGTCTCATTTTCGCTAATCATCATACTCCGTTGAATTCTAAAAGTACACGTTCCACCGTCCCATACACGATGTTTTATCCCCTTTTCTCCGTTCAGGATTAGTTCTGGACGCGTTCGAGGAACCGGATTTCGATCCGGAATACAACAATAGCAAGCAAATTGACCCAAGATCTCTGCGGTATGTCACCGAAATTCCCAAAATCCTCGCATTCAGGATGAGGGCCATTGGCTACTGACCATTGACACCCGTGGGAACTACCCCGTTGTTCCTATGTACTTTTCCGCACTGGACGTCCTGCGACAAACGGAAATCAGAAGTCCAGTTAGTGAGCATGGGAAACAGTTCTGTTCAACTGATCCTCTTTTTGAGTTTTCTGTTGTCGGGTATTGTTTAGAGAGTGGACGAACACAGCGCGTTGCTCTCTGCGTATGCCCTGTTTTTTATCTTTCCCCCTTCTAGAGGAAGGGTTTGTTCTAAGGCAAAGACGTTACAAAAAATAAAAGCTAGCCAAAAACAAGATGGCGGCGCATGAAGATCCATTAGAGGTGTGCTAAGACTTGTGGAGAAGTTTTCTGTGTCTACCCAGTAAATGATTCCTGAAAATCATCAACCAAACAGCCTCACCATATATCTTAATAAGTTCGACTAAACTGGGTTCTAATAAATTTCATTCAACTCTCCAACTTCAACCTCGGGCAAGGGGTAGTTATATCCTTGATAAAAATAACCATATACCTCACAGAGCGCTGGGATGTCCGGGACTCTGTTAGGTCTACGTTTAGGGAGCACTGAGGACTAGAAACTCAGGCGGTGGGAGAGCAAAAAAGAACTTGAACTTCATCCCCCATTGTAACTCACAGTCACACAAGCTCAAGGCCATGGCCATGGCAAAAATAGGTAGACCATTTAACGGGTCGTTCCAACTACCGATCAAGCAAGCACGGTGGTCCTTGCTCGGTCCATGAATTTGCTGTTTTGGACTCTGTCATCGTTCACCGTCAGTGTACCTGTGGCGGGGGCTGATGATATCAGATATGATAGGGATACTCAACTTTAAGCGATAGCAACACAGCTCAGTGAAATTTGAACAGTCCGTAAGGTCTTAACCCATTCATACCTTGGGTTGTGCGGGAGGCGTCGTGGGCAGAGAGGTCGGAGGGTTCGGATGTAGGAGCTCATTCAATCTAGGCTTTGGGGAAATGTAAAGGCAATAATAGTAATACTATCAATGGTTTTTGGGTGAGCTGGTTCATTCGTCCAGTTTGCATCCATCCTCTGGCAATATTATTGTTTGTTCTGTTACAATCCTGGGAGGACATCCATGGATAGTATCAACGGCGTGACATAGAAAGCATGTAGGAATGAGGGAAGTTGCTTTTTAGATTCAACCAGACTATTCAATTCCCTGTACTCCAAAATACCCAAGTCGTTGTTGATCCCTTTTACGTCAATTATATGAACCACCCTAGTTCCTACAAAAAACAAAAAGGGCGAAACCACGATATCTAAAGTTACACTTAAATTGAGTGTAGTAACACCATTCATAGGTCCCAAGCAAGGGTTATCAAATGACAAGTACTATCTAACCATCCAAACTGAAAAGCCACCGCCCGCCCCGTCGCTGCCCCGGCAAAGACCGAAGGATAAGAATAAAACCCAAAGAATAAAATGACAGAAACTAGACAGCTTTGCTGGTACGGGCTATCTTACTAGTATGTACCACAGAAGCTCACCGATAGCAAGACAAGAACACTACCGAACGGATGAAGTGACGACAAAGATAGCCGGACCAAAAATAGGAAAGAAAAATAATAGAAAGAGAGAGAAGGCGAAATATGCGTACGGCTGACATGGGGCTGTCTAACGAATAGGGAAACAGGAAGGGGCTGGATTGGACTGTCTTTCTCATCCATTCTGTCTGGAATACAATTGGATACGGGATAGGAATTTTGGGGTGGAAAGAAAAGAGAAATATCTGTCAGATCCATAGTAACCTTTGAAGGTATTATCTCGGAAAACGGTAGAAAGCATAAAAACACGAGCCACAGAAGCAGGGTATATTTGCAGCTTTGTAGTTGTGGCACCACAACCTCACAGCCTGAGAATAAAACAATGAAGGGAAGAAGGTGACACCAAGTAGAAAGCAAGGGTGTGACATATTAAGCACCGAAAGTTACACTACCTAGAGCTCCAGGGGATCTCTCCTTTTTTGGCTTGATCTCAATTACCTCAGGCGCGTCAAGCCCCACCCAGGTTTTGCGAATTGATGGGCTGCTGTTCGGGACACCCACGATATCCAGAATCTCCTCTCGCCAACCGATTGGATCGGTTGCTTGAATTGTTAGTTGAAAGTTGCTGCTAGAAGCGGCCTCATTCTTCTTTTTGACAGTCCGGACAGCCCGAATCCGACGCCGTTCGCGCTCAAATATAATGTCCTCCGCCATGCTCACAGTAAGGACTCCCTTGACTTTCATGGCATTAAAAAGTTTCCTCAATATTTTGAAAGGAACGGCCAAGAATATCGCTGACATGACCTGTTCCTCTCTCCTAAATTTGCAGCTGTTTGCATCAGCAAAACTACCAAATGTCAATGTGGATACCTCTCTGATATAGCGCCTGGACGGCGTTCTCCCAGAAGAGAGCCTGTCAAGCAACTCTTGTGAGTGCGCGTCAGGATCAAGTTGAAAATTTCGAGGAAAATTTTCAATGATGAAGCCAATCGCCTCATCAAGAATCCGCGGCGCCCATACATCCTTCAACTCCCAATTAAGTGTGTAAGGACATCCATGGAGATTATGTCCGTTCATAAAATCGCTCTCCGCAACCCTTTCACTGCCGTTGGGTAAAGATGCAGTTGGCTCACGATTCACATGAAGGCTACTAACTGGCGAAATCATAAAATCCGAAAATGAAATCCCAAATTGAAAAATAACTTCCAATGTATCCCAGGAGATCGCGTTTGTAGCAAGGCGGACTGCTCGACGAAGAATTTTACTCTCTGCCACGAAAGCAGCTGATGCAACGTAACATAGAGCAAATTTCATTTTTTCAACCCCATAACGCGTTTTACAGCACTGGTCCTGATGTTCGCCATTGCTGTTGTCAACGGCTTGCGTGAGGTCATTGTCTAGCTGCTCCTCAACTAGCAATGGAAAACCATAGAAATGCTGCAGCGCCATACCGAGTGCGAAAGGATGAGAGAAAGAGGGTGCACCTTTTACGTGTATCTCCCTTGGGCATGTAATACCATGCATGCTTTTCATCAACTCCTTGAGATGCGGACTTCTTGAAGCAACCAACGAGTGAAGAGGAAAGGACATGGGTGGGAAATTTTCCGCAGCGGAATTCAGGATCAGGCGACAATCTGCATACTCCCCGGACCTAAACGCTTCGAGAATATAAGTCACAACTGGCTCCAATTCCCCGTCGAAATCGTGCTGGGGCGTGTAGATTTCACGAGAAATAATTGGTCCAGCACATAGCTGGGTCCCTTGCTGGCGTTCTTGCACAGAATTCAGTGAACTACTGACACTTCGAATTTCTGTTTCTCTGTTTGAATATCCTTCTGCCTCTGATACCTTTTCACACTGTTGATATTGAGAAATGGTGCTTTCAATAGTCTGTGGGTTATTTTCCTTATTGAAAGGACTGACCGGTGCATATTGAGGGCACCCTACTGTTGGTCTATATCGCGGTACGGTTGGTGGGTTATGTGCATCGTTGGGGATCGAAAAACAGTGCATGTACGGCTGGTACATTCTATCACCGCTTTCAAATTTTGCTCCTGGAGGATGCATAAATTGGCTCGGATCTTCCCAAGCGGGAGGACGGCGATATTGAGACGCTTGATAGGATGGCGGGTTAGGAGGAGTTTGCCGTTGTAGTCCCTGATAGCCCGAACAGGTCTCCGATGGGAGGGAAGAGGTGGAATCAGAGCAGCCGCCAAAATAAATCCCGTGGCTCTGAATTACATAAGGATCAGGGGTCCTGGTTTGGAGCATCGATCTGGCCGGGGCTCCCATTGAAATTCCGCCAACTGGCATGGAGATATTTTGAGAGCTATGGCTGGTGGAGCTGTTGGAGTGGTAAGCATGATCTGAATGGTGCGACTCAAAGCTATCCATGTGAGACATATTCTCTGCAGTTCGAAGCACTGTTAGCAATCTTAACAGAAACGCACAGGCTCCAATCAGCATCCCAATAATGTTACAAACCCACCAGTGTCCCCCGTGTATTGGCCGTTAAAGCTTCCCTCCCCAGTTTGGCAATGTCTTGACGATCGAAAAAGATGAGTGCTGTCGACAATAAAGGGCTCGTAATGGCATCCCTGGAACGATTCGCGACTGGGATCAATCAGATTGGTGGCACCAAACTTCCCCTCTCTTGCATTAACAGATGCTGCCAGCTCTTCCATAGACTTCCTTTGTTCTTCTTCTTGCTTCTTTGCCTTCTTTTTATTCCTATTCTTGCTGCTCTTGTATTGCCTTCTTCTCGAGGCTTGCTTCTTGACCGAACTCTCAGTATCCAATATAGATTTGTTCTCATCCCCTGTCACCACGTCCGCGAGAGTTGGTTTGTGTGGCTCAGCGGCCATTCTAGAACCATGTATGGATGAACGGGAAAGTTGTTGAGATGACTCCTTAACATCCGGTCCCATCCTGGATTCCATACTCCTTGGTAGGTTCAGAAACTAATAGCAGTAAACAAATAAGGCTCCAAGCGAGATCCAATAACACAACGAATAAACTATTCCACAAAGGGGCTAAACGCCAAACTATGGTGTGTAAGTAGCTCACACAGCTTTCTGCTACGTTTGCTGAGCTGCGATAGCGAATCCAATATGATAAAGATAAAGAGAAACGGTTCCTTGAGGAAAATGGGAGAATGAAAGATAGCGCGAAGCCTAGAGAGAGTATCTGTAGGACTGGTTGTTCTGAGTGAGCGTGAAGGAAAGATAAATGTCACCTAAGCCAAAGGAAAAGAATAAGACAGTAGGACTAGTACCAGAGAGAGAGGAGAAATGTCCTACCGAAGGAGATAACGGTAGAGATTGAGGTGCGGTCCCACTGCCCGCAACAAGCAATATTGGGGTTTCCCAGGGGATTACCCGATTGGGAGGAATGTCAGGCAGTCCGGAGTTACAAATATTCCGCCATCTTCCAGAAGGGTGTTGTTGATGAGATGGCTGACTTATTGAGGTTCGATTGAGGTGCGATCCAATAGGAATAATAGGACGAGAAGGAATCGTACGAAGAATGTGTGGTGATTATATCCAACCGATATTACGCATGACGCTGTGCCCACAGAGGTTAAGGGGTAATGTACGATAACGGCACCTGAGAAATGTCGTCTGTCTCTCCAACCCTATCAAACCAGGCCAAGTCCTTTTCGTCCGCCCCTTTACTTACCTTACTGAAGATCCTAGATGTTATCAATGAAAGGGGAAAGACTGAAAAAAGAGCATGGAAACGTGGGGAGCACAGGAAGTCGAAGAGGCATGAGTGATTTCAGATAGATCAAGCGGTGAAACGCCGTGTTGTGAATAAATCGTATACGCAAAACCAGGAGTGCAGTGGATGATCGCTTCCATTCATCTAACGCATGTTAAAGTGGGAGAGGAAACTGGGAAGATATCTCGGTGGGTCTTCTTCACCTGAATAAAACGGGCCCTATTTTCCCGCGCGTCTCTGTTCTCTTTCAAAATAGACAAGTCCTTGTTTCTGTTTTCTTTTCCCGTTTTCCTTTCCCCATTTTTTTTTGGTATTCATGATCCCCCTGCCAGTGGGAGAACTAAACGTGAATATATCAAGAAGAACAAAGAAAAAGCAAGGAATGCAGCGGACAAAAAAATATCGAGAGGAACTAGATAAGAATCTTGTACGTACATAGATATATCCAACACCACAAACCGCCAAACCATACGGCGAAATTTTTCAGCTTAAACGACCGGAAATGCCAAAAGTGATAGGAAAAGGGGAAAAAAAGGTCACATGAAAAAAACTAATCGGTTGAAGACTAGAAACATATATTTTTTTCTCCTGTGAAAAGAAAAAAAGAAAGAAAATATTGTACAATCAAGAAAAGGCCCGTAGAGCATTGTATAGCACATGAGAAGTAAACAAGAAATGGTCGACGGACGATTAAAGGACAGATGGCAACAAAATGGTATATCCAGAGGGAGTAGTTCCCTCAGCTTCCCCTTCCCCCCCAAAAAATGAAAACGTGACATCAATATCGCAAGACATAAAATCAAAATAAATGGTACGCCGTGGAGTGTTGGGTAACTTTGGGATTTCTAAAATAAAAAAAGAAAAAGCAAGAGAAAAAGAATGAATGAAAAACAACAAAAATGTGTCCCATGTCAGAAAGAAATTCAACAAGTAAATGACAATGTTATCAAAACATGCCACCTTCCATGGGGACCTTCTTCGGGACTTGCGGTAAAGCCGGTGAGCTATTATTCAAAAGTTGCTGCCGGGCCTTGGCATTTAGGTTTCCACCTTCGCTTGATATTTTCCGTAATTTTTGCCGCGGCCGTGGCCGTTTCTCCTCATCAGAAAATACGCTTTGATGATTGTGATGAAAGTTATGATGCTTTTGTTCATCCATTGGGCTTGCGGGGTTTGAAGAAGGTATGGCTGGTTGGTCGTGTCTGTCGGAGCCCTTAAACGCATTTATGAACGTTTGCGTTGTTGTTTGCCGTCTACGTCGTGGGTTCATGGGTGGTATTGGCGGGGTTGATCCGTTGGAGAGACTGGCTCCTGGCGGGAGACCAACTGTGGGCACGTTGGATGTTGAGGAGACAAATGTTGGTTCGGATATCTTAGATTTGTCTATCACTCGTTTATGTGAGCTGCCAAGGCCTTGATTCCGTTGGCTACTGATGTTCATGGGGGGCAGGAGAATGGGAGTCTGGTTGGAAGAGTGTACAGGGGAAGTTTCGTAAAGAGGTGGTGTTGCATTGGCGGAATATGGAGTCATCGGAGAGGGACGTGGGGCATTCCCTGTGAAATCGGGTTGATGGGTTTGAGTAGGGAGAGGAGGGTTAGGCTCGTAGTAGCCCTGTGCAGCTGAACGACTATTACTCCGGAACCTACCAGAGGCCACAGATGCAGATCGCTCAGAAGACCTAGGGTCGCTGACCTCCTCTGATGGCCGGGAGGGAAAGGAAACAGGTACTGAAGCCTTGGAGGGCTTAGATTCCTCACCTTGAACTTCAGAGTGTCCGATAGTATGTTCCCCTACGGGTCCAAGATCATCATGATAGCGAGGTTGGCTTTTTGACCGACCCGACACATCCGAGCCAGATCGAGTCCTACCAGAGCTCCGGTGGGACGATGGAGATGGTTCACCAGTAAACGACTCTCTGGATCCATCGTTGCTTACCCTTCCCATCGTGCTTGCTTGCGGCTGCCAAGGCCGATTGTGATTCCGAGGTCCAAAATGGGGTGATCCTGAACGAGATTCTCTCCCACGGTTACGGAAGGTTCTCTCCTCATCCTCAAGCCACGGGTCGTTCGTGGCAAGCATTGGTGACGATGAGTTGAGAGAATTGTCCATGCCAAGCATTTTCATCGCCTTTGATTGGGGTGCATCAGTACGACCGGGCATGGGGTTTCTGCCAGCTTTGTTCTTCAGCATCGCGAAGGCGTTACCGTGTTTTGATGCGTAATCTGGGAAACGATAGCCAGAAGATGGACTGCTCGATCGGCTTTCGCTCTCTGCGACGCTTCGTAGTTTCTCTCGCACCTTTCTTCGTCGTTCAGCTAACTCATTCGCAAGCTCTTCACGCTCATTCTGCGTTTCTGAGCTCCCGCACCTTTGATGGCCTGGCTTGCGTTCCTCTTGCCACGGCGCAGTTCGAGTTATCGGGTCCCTAGGTGACTGATCGCGCATTTTGTTGGAGGGTGGGATACCTGATATATCCTGGGGGTTGGCCGGCGACGGTGCCTGTGCCTGCGACTGCGTACGTAAAGCTGTCGCCTGCCCTAGGATTTGCTTCGCTCTCATTGACATAGAGGAGAAGTCAGCTTGCCCTACCTCCACCGTGGGTTCCTTGTCAGATGCCGGACTGATAGGCTTATATAGGTCATCATACTCCCAGGGATTACTGTGAACGCTGGTAGCGTGGTCAGAGTCTCTAGCAGCTTTAACAGCAGGATTGAGCTCTCGTGCGATATCTTTGATTTTGGAGACCTCCAGCGAAGGCGGCTGGTAGATCGAATTGTCGCTGTCTTGTCGGAGATGTGTACGAACCAGACCACTTAAACCTAACCCAGAGGGACCAAGTGTTGGTGAATCGGGAGCCTCACCCACAATCTCCTCAGAACCTTCATTCTCCTCTATTGTATTGAGATCATGGGTTTCTGAATATCGTAATTCCGGAGTACCAGTGTGAGAGCCTTTGTTGAGAGAGCTCCGCGAGGAGTCTCCAGAGTTGCTCCTGGATCTGAAGGCGGGATGGATATTTTCGAGTGACTGAACCGCTGAAAGCATGGTATTCAACGCCGGTTCTCGCTCATCTTCGCTTCCGTTATCTCCGCTCAAAAAGGTTCCGTTATTTGGTTTTGAAGGCGATGGCGATGGTCTACGACTGCTGTTTGCTGTAGACCTTTCTCGGCTGTGTCGGGGCTCGTCTGGGGGATTATTGTACTGTGATACTAAAGTATCTACCTTCGGTCGATGTGTTGAATTGGAAACTTCGCGCGAACGTGCAGGGTATTCCATATCAGGGGCAGCGGGTGATGGAGTACGGCGTCGCAAAGGAGGAGTATCTCTACCCTCGTACATCTGAAGCTGCCGTTGCGTAAATTTGGTGTCGTCATATTGTGTGGCTGGTTTATTGAAAAGGCCCATAGCCGTAGCTTTCCCACGATCCTCTGGTTGGAGTGCGGCCTCTAATGATCTTTGTTCCTCAGATTCACTCAGGGGAGGGCTCAGTGGTGGCGAGGCGCCAAAACCCAGGTTTCCAGTAGGTTTCTCCGGTTCGCCCTTATTTGAGCTATCAACTGCTTCCCCAATCACGGTTGAAGCAGATGGAGGGGGGCTTGTAGGGCGGAAACCTGCAGAAGCATATACTGGCGAGCGATGTTGGAATTTGTCATTTAAACTAGTTGAGCTCTTTGACACAGATCGATTTATTGGCGAAATGTCATTAGCACCAGCTCGCTGGCGGCTAAGGTTTTCGAGTCTCGAAATGGCGGAGGATTGTTGGGTGTTGATTTCAATGCCTTGGCCGTACCGTCGAGTCTTCGTAGGATTGCGCTCCATTCCAGTTGACGTGGGACTGGGTTTTGTGGGAGAAAACACTGACACTGACTTAGAAGTGACTGGAGAATTTGTCCCCTGTCCCGAGTTGCGCTGACCAGAATCAACCGAAGTATTCGAGGTTGAAGTACGATTGACAGATGGCCGAGAAGCCAGGGAACCCTCATCTTCCGTATCATGTCTAATCTGCTGGATATCCAACTCAAGTTCCAACTGTTCTTTCTCTTTGGCCCTCAGTTTTTGGAAGGCAGATAATGTAACATCATCCTCATACACCGCTTTACCCCCCATCCCGCCGCCGACCCCTGAAGCTTCTGAAGCCGATCCACTTCTTGGCGTCGTCGACGCAACCGGTATTTTATAAACTTTTTGTCGCCCACCAAACAAATTGTTCCCTTCACCGGGCCGGGATCTGCTCATAATGCTACCGCCAGGAGAGAAGTCGCCATCATCAGTAGCGTAGCCCTCCCCAGAGGCGTATGAACCACGGCCAATCGCAAAAGATGGCCTAGCTGAACTTCCATGAAGCGAGGATACTTCTGCGATGTCGCCGAGCGGGTTATTAAGTTGGCCAAAGACATTCAGTCTCGACGCTCTCTTTGGAAAGAGTACGCTGTCATCATTGGCCTTCCCAATTTTAGAATTCGGATCGTCCTGCTCCCGTAACATGCTAAATCGCGCAGAGAGATTTGGCATAAGTAAACTTGTTCTGAAATCGTCCGATGATGGGAGCACTGAAGAAAGGTCCAGCTCTGTTGTCGTCTCTGCTTGCGGTTTTTTTGCCCGTTTGAACGTTTTGGATGTAAATAGCGGCAGCGGTTGGCCCTCTTTTTCGTCCTGCCCATTTTGGGCTTCCCTGGCCTTCTTGCGGGTTCTGAATCGATTCATGTTTAAGGATCTATCCTTTGTTCGTGGGAGGTAAATGGAGGCCTGTCGAAGGCAAAATTGATGATGGTACGGTCGAGATCGGTCAACAAAATAAGGAGTGGCAGGGTAGAGTTGAAAAAAGGAATGTATTGTATGTGTTCCCCTGATGTGTTGTAACCCGGCTGTGACAGGTGGAGGGAATGCGGAAAAGGAGGGCGATCAACAGAGTTCCTGACTCGAAAAGTTCAACACCTCAGTGAAGCCTACGTGAATGTGAATGCTGAAGTGTTAGTTTCCAAGAGCCACCTAGAACCGTAATTTTTGGATGCAAGTCATCCGGTCATGTAGAATGCATACAAATGTGTATGCAGAATTGCAGGGCAGTCGAACACGGGCAAAAATGAATCGTAAAAGTTTGTACTCAACGTACGTGTGACAAGGACCTGCCCTTTAATTCCCCGGCGAAAAGAATCAATTCAAATAAAATGCGACCAGTGCAAACTTCATCCCCTTGGTTGTCACGATCTGACGGACACAGCAAAATCAAGCGTCGAAGTGCGGCGGGAGGGAGTGATCGTGGTGTGGTTGCGGCGTCCCACCCTGCAGTCTGTTTCTGCTCCGTGTCTGAAGAAGATACGACCAATCTGCTTTCTCAACCCTGTATTGGTCGGCAAGTCTAAGACAGTTAAGGTCGCAACTTGAAAACGGCTTGGATAAAACTGAAGAACTGAATGGTGGAAGGGAGCAAATCAGAAACGAAAGGAATGTACGAGTCGAAAAGAAAAAAGGAAGCCAGCGAAAGGGTGAGGAGAGTGGTCGCTTAGGAGGTTCCAAGTAGGACAGACGAGAAGAGAGGCTACAAAGTCTGTCGATATTTAAATTGCAAAGTTGGGACAAATGAGGGGAATTGGCGACAGGAAGCACGAATGGCAGCTGGTAAGTCGAATGTCAACGTCTGACTTGTTCGGCTGATGTTTAATAGAGGGATGTTTTGAGAATAAGACAACGGATGGAGGGATCAAAAGGGCGAACAGGACGAGCAGGATGAGCAGGATGAGCAGGATGAACAGGATGAATGCTTGTTACATACAAACACGTCTCCCTCGTCCCATTCAGGAATTCCAGAATTGATTACGGGGGTTTCGCAGCCGGCGAGTTTGGATCGTGCTCACAGATTCGATCGGTTGCTAGCCATGAAGTTTTCCAACGATTTGGGATGAAAATAGTGCCCTCGATCAACCTAGTGACGCCTCGTTCTCAATGTTTCTTGTCCCTCGTCTTTGGACGAGTCCTCTGGCATCGGCTTGGGGAAGAAATTTCCACGAGTCCTCTGGCTCCACATAGGCTGTGAATTATTTACCGCCGTTTGTTTAGTCGTGGGTTAGCGGCCGCGCGAGGAGTCCCGAATACACTGTTGGCACAAACGATAGCTAAGATGATAAATTTATACTTAATCGCTATCGTTTCTCCCACAAAACAAAGGGCGATCACCGTCGAACGCGCTCTTCTTCTTATTATTATTATAAGGATGGGTTGCGTGGAGACACTGCAGCACACTCGTGGAGCTCCAAAAACAAAGCCAATATCGGGCAGGCAGACCTTCAGAGAAACGCCAGAAAGGGAACAGTTTGTGACTGCTGGAGTGTCAGGGGTCAACTGCAAGCAGGACTGGGCGTGCTGCGTCCATCGCCGTTCTCATTCTCGAGCCATCCCTGCTCGCCAGGTGCGTGGCTGCAGCCCACCGCACACGCCAGCGCTGAAATATCGGAGAAGAGAGAATATGATACGGCTATGCAGGCACGATTTCACCCTGCAGAATAGATACCGCTAACGCCAATGTTTCCACAGCTTCGAAACCGTTGTTGGTCAATCAACAGCGACAAATCCGAGAAGGGCTGACGGGTTTGTTCTCCCGTTTCAAGGCTAACAGCGCCCAGGAATTCGCGCTGTTCTGATCTGGCGTCCCGCGGTTTTCCTGGTGCTGGAGCTGTATTATTATTAACTCAACTCCTGTGGCCCAAAATACTCGTACCTATCCAAACCGCATGGACACCGGGCAGGATTTCCATCACCTTTTTTTTTTGTAAAAAAAAAAAAAAAAAATTGTACGCTGCGTACCTTCAGCATTTACCCGTAGAAGGAGACAGTATATTTTATTCTTGCGGGCTGCCTGAAAGATGATCGAAGGTCGACTCATAAATATGGCCCACACATGGTGGGGTCACAGTCTGGGCCTGTGAGCGGAAACCGAGTTTCGAAACAACAGCGGGCAAGGGATGATTAAACAAAATATCCATGGATACGCAGTTCGATATTGTGGAACTCATTTTTAATTTTATGGTTGATCCGATGAGAAGGCCGCGATAAAAAAAAAGGCCTTTTTCTTCTTCTCTAACGCGAACCGCAGCAAATACTGTCCAGTGACTCTTTCCTGTCGTTCATCGATACACCCGAATGAATGAGCGAGGGAGATAAACAGCTGCAATGTAACCAATGATTTCGAACGGAGGCGTCCAACTCATCAAAAATTGAAACATGCAAGAAATTATGCGAACGACGGATGCCCGACGAAGTTTCATCTCTCGCTAACAGCGTGTATATATATAGCCATAGAGATACTTATTAGCCGCCACATTTCATTATCAGGACTTCTGCAGCCCGCTTAGTTGCGAGTTCATCATTGTCAGTGAGACTCGAGACCCTATTTCGGCTGCCACTTATGATCCACAACAACGATAATACAATCGCGCGCACGCTATGGTCAAAGGATGGAACGAGGTCTCACAGCATTGCTCCTTTTCGCGGCTGTGGATGATATTGCCTTTAAGACGGATAACTATAATACGAACGAGCGACATATCAAATAGACCCTGATCGATGTTAGCCATGAATGGATTTTCGCAGCCCCCCCATCCTT
Organism: Histoplasma capsulatum G186AR; assembly: GCF_000150115.1. NCBI lineage: Eukaryota > Fungi > Ascomycota > Eurotiomycetes > Onygenales > Ajellomycetaceae > Histoplasma > Histoplasma capsulatum. Next base: position 92,813 of record NW_025544811.1, on the reverse strand, counting down.
TGGTGAAAAAATACAAAAGAACTTTCGCCGAATGTTTTGGTCTTTCCAAGCTGCCTCTTCGCTTGCCCGCGCCCGGCCGAGCTAGCATGTATCGATCATACTAGCGCCAGAGGAACCAGAGAGACGGGCCGCTTAGTTTCAGGTACAGAAAGTCAAAAAGGTGCGTTCCTTTTGGGTATTTTACAAGAAACCCAGCAGGCATCAATGATTTATTTGGGACTCCCTTCTTGGTTGGATTTTTCGCAGCGCAGAGCAGACAGCGTCGGTGAGGTGTGAGCTATTTTTTTTTTTTTTTCCAATAACTACGCACGATCCCAAACGCAAAAAAAACTCTAGGATAGGACATGGGAGGCTGGTAACTTCCCAAGTTCTCCCCCTGACTCTTCGCCTCCTGATCATAATGACGAAACGCAAAGGAATGAACGCTGTCCGTATCACGATAAAGATCTTACCTACATACATGCACAGGCACCTTCCGACTGCATACATCCCCAGTTTGAAACTGGTGGCGGTCAGCTCCTCCAGAACATCACCAAAAAAGGAAAAAAAGAAAAAAAGGCCTGCACGATGACAATCGGGTCAGCCAGCGGTGATAAGAAAAATAAAAAGTTGGCCGTATTCCTCTCAATCCCATCTTCCGACCCACGCCGGATTTACAAGGGTTGGTAGAAGCAACAAAATCCACCTCCAAAAGGGTCGGGCATTTTTGCCATGAACAAGAAGACGTCCCATCCGCTAGGTCCCCCTTGCGAGGCACAGTTTCAGCGTTCAGGGGCCCCGGTTGCCAGGATTTGCAGGTGAATTTGTTCCAGGCCCTTGGTGGTAATCGCTGCTCCCCTGCTCCCCTGGCCCCATGCCGAAATCACCTCACTCCATGGAGATGGCATAATTTTATTAATTTTCCGTTCCTGGATTTAACTATTCCACGATGTTTCTAGGCTGGCTGGGGGCAAAAGAGCGCAGCTACCACCAGTGCCAAATGGTAAACTAACTACAGGGGACGAACCACCCAATCCAACCCCTCCAAAAATAACTAGCTATTTAACAAATATTGATAATTCCTCATGATCCATGAAGGATCTTCTTCTATTTTTATTTCTTTCTTTTTTTTTTTTCCCGCTGTTGAGTTGAACAAAGTTGGCGGGTGGATCAGATTAGCCCCATGTGCCTGGAGAAAATAAGCTAACATTTAGCCTGGCGACAATCTTCGCCGATACTTTTGTGAGTTTATGGGCGTTCATGATTGGCCTGTTCACTATTTTACAGCAAGCTATGTACACAGCATTTCATTTTCATTTTATTCTTTATTTATTTTTTTTATTTTATTCCTGACAGCTCTTGACACCTTTGGTCTACAATCTATATGAATTGCCCTTCTTCTATCTCTCTTGAGAGGTATATAGGCTAGTAAACCGGTATGAAGATCGAATAGTAAAAAAAATGATGAAGTGTCAAGAGAAGTATATAATGTTGACTAGCTAGAAGGAAGAGTAGCTAACTTAATTACTTTAAGAAAGGAATCAAAGAAGAGAACGAAGAGATTCAATCAGCAAATCGTATAAAGATATTTAGTTTATACAGGTGTGGAGAGGAGAGCACTCTGAGTCTGAGTTATCAAGATATACAATCTGATATGATGATGATAGTCTCTCATTTTTTATTGGAAGCTGTTTCTAGCAATTCAATTGTGGCAACAGAATGACAGAAGAACATGCTTCATGTGGTGTATCTGTGTGCATGTCTAACCCTCAATTGCCAAGGTAGTCCATATGCAACCAACATAACTATCCATCACAGCAAAACGGAGCACAGAAGTAAGAACGGTTTCGCCCCTGCAAGGTCAAGGCAAATAAAAAAACGAATAAAAAAAAAGAAAAAAGAAAAAAATCCATCCAATCTTCAAGAAAAGAAAAAACTTGCCGAGGAAGCATGAACAGGCATGGGTGATGGCAACCTGACAACCTGGCATCCCTGGCATCCAGGACAATAGTTCATAATGGTGTCGTGTCGAGTTCGTGTTATTCCTGGACCTTCTTTTTTTTCCTTGTTTTTGCTCATCGCCATAAAATAATAAAATAACCGAGTAATAATCGAAAATCCGTCGGGAAGCGCGTAATGCTATAAATTGGTCTCTATGCGTTCCCAGTAAATCATGGAAAAAATAGGACATTTCCAACTAGTCAACAATAATAGATATATATTTGGAGGAGCCCCGTTTTCCTTCCCCAGCTCTCAGCCACAGAATCTTTCTTATCTGGATTGTGAGTGGGGCTCCTGGGGTGGGGAGATGGGGCATACGGGTTTTCGGACTGACAAACAATCATGCATGTATTCAAGGAACCAATTGTGCTCGATCAATTGACGAAAAGATTTGACAAGAAAACAAACGAGGGGGATGCAAAAATTGAGTCCTGCAGTTCAAAACAAAATATGATAAATTTCGACCAGGAGATCCTTTTCTCAATATTATATATCATTATTGAATTTGGTACGGAGTAGTTAACTCACCGGCTTCCTCAAGTGAACTGAGATGCAGATTGATCTTCAATGTCCCGCAAGATCAATAATAATCCAATAATCCACCCATATCAATCAGTAATGTACTCCGGACGGTGAGGTGAGTCCAGTTTTGGGAGGAAATCATGGAAAAGATTTGTTTGCCTCTTTGCTTGCCTGCCGTTGTGAGAACTAAGTTGACTACCTTGACATATCGGACCGTGGTTGACAGTATGCTTCACGCATTCATTTTTGAAATTCAATGGCCCCTGGCCCCCACAGTAAGTAAGGCTCTCGGACTTGGATGTCTAGAACAAGAGCGGGGTGCTCTCGGGATTTTTCTGTCCAGACAGCGGTTGTCAGCCTTCCAAGTTTTAGTTGACTTGCATTCAAGTTCTCATTGCGACGTACAACCCGAGAATGTTATAGATATATATATTCATATATATAATGGAGAAGGGCATCCAGGGAATCACCAGATATCCAAAGACATATTCCCCATCTCTCATCGAATTTAGGTCTTTGCTCACCAAGAATCGGACTGGTTCCCTAACAAGTACGACCAACACACCGCCGATAGCCGCAAGCACCCCTCATGAAAAGGGAAGCACCTTGCGTCTGCTACGGCAAAACAACTGTGGGCATTTGGATGCTGCTGTCTACTCTCTTCAAATAAACACCTTGCGGAGTGCTTTTATAGTCAATTCAACAACTTTATAAGGCTTTACAGGAGATTAACAATCGCGGAACCGAAACGCAATTCCTTCCTTGTCGATGTGGCCGAGCACTACACACGTATCTCGCTCGTCTTTTAGGTGACATGCGTTGATGGTCGATTTACGTGCACGTAAAATGTCCGGTGGGTGCCCGGGAAGCAATCGGGTTTAACTAACTATTCCTTCATGCAAGCAGATGATTAAGTTGGCGTGGGTATGATTAATCGATCCCGGATTGCTGAGACGCAGCAGATTCTCCACGACACAATCTCTTAGTACTCAGAAGCAATGTATCGTAAGAAATAGAATAATGCGGACTCATCATTGGTCATTCGTAGAGGAGGTATCTCTCTCTCTTTTTCTTGCGATTTATCACAATGATACGAGTATCTGACGTCCGCTCTATGACGCCATAGCCCGGGTCCCCGCAACCCCAGGATTCTTCCGAGATCTTTTCTATTTTTATATATTCAAGAAAATATATATATATATATATATATATATATATATAAATATATAAATACATATAATCTTGTGACTCCTCTCGAATCAGGACAATTCTGCCGACCAACCTACTCAACATAGTCATACCATATACCAGCTAGTTAACTATTTCGATTAGCTTATCCTGTCCCCCATTCACTAGTTACCAAAATATTCCAAAATATGTCGAATCCCCGTGTCCTACTCCTCGGCGGACATGGCAAGATAGCCCGCCTCTTAACCCCTCTCCTCCTCAACCGCTCCTGGGACGTAACCAGCGTGATCCGCAACCCAGATCATACCAGCGACATCCTGAAATTGGGCCAGGGCAAGAAGGGCAAGGTCGAGGTGCTGGTCTCCAGTCTCGACGATGTGAAGAGTGTCGATGATGCGAAGGCCATCGTAGACCGCGCAAAGCCGGACTATGTTGTTTGGGCGGCTGGTATGTCTGTTTCTTTATTTTATATATATATCTATATATATAGCCACATACAGCTAACACAACACAACACAAACCCTTCCTTCCACCAGGCGCCGGCGGCAAAGGCGGACCCCTCCGCACCTACACCATAGACCGCGACACAGCCAAACACTTCATAACAGCAACCTTCACAAACCCCTCTATCACCAAGGTGCTCCTGATCTCCCATATCGGCAGCCGCCGCAAGCAGCCCCCCTGGCTCTCCGCAGACACCTGGGCCCGCTTCGAGCACATCAACCAAGACGTCCTGCCGGACTATTACCAGGCCAAACTGGCCGCGGACGAGTACTTCACCGCCATGGCGCGCAAGCGCGCAGCCATGGATGACGAAGCGGAGGCGCGGGGCGGGGCTGCGGGGGAGGGGCCCAGGAAGCGGTTCCAGGCGATATTGCTGCGGCCGGGCCCGTTGATGGATGCGCCCGCGACGTGGAGGGTGGAGTTGGGGAAGACGAAAGAGGTGGTGTTGGAGGGCGGGGTGCCGGCGAATGTGAGCCGGGAGGACGTGGCGATTGTGGCGGACCGGCTGCTGGCGCGCGACGATACGAGGGGTTGGTTAGATTTGCTGGGCGGGGACGATGAGATTGAGGAGGCTGTGGAAAGAGCTGTGAGGGATCGAGTGGATGCGGTTGAGGGGGAGGATGTGGATAAGATGTGTGAAGGGATTACGTTGTGATACTTTCTTTCTTTGGTGGATCGAAGGGGTCGGTAAGGGTGAGCTAGTGTGGTGTGTTTCAGTCGCTTCTGCAGTTTTGTCCCTGAAGTGTTTATCTGTTGGTTTGTTTTTGCTTTCCATCGGTTAAATCTGCTCTCTATGAATACGTCTCTCTACCCCCTAAATGGTTACAGGTATCGGTAGTAGCTATATAACTGATCATATTACATAAGGAGGCAATGACATTTAGCCCATAAGAGATTCATGAGATAAAACATAACACATGTCCTAGGTCTGTCCTGGGAGTTAGAAAAACAATAAAACGGGAAGAGAAAGGTGGCTTACACATAAGAGAAAATGTCGTATATAAATAAAAATCGGATAATGGACGGCCCGCACCCCTGGCCCCCTGATATGCGTGGTAAGGAAAAAAAAAAACACAGAAAAATGCATCACATCATCTCGAACATGCACAAAAACATACATATATATATATAATGTAGAGACGCCACACGCCTCAGCCATGCTTCAATTTCGTCCCGGTTTTTATTTCCTCCATTTTGACATCCCAATCTGCCCGGCCGATTCCATTTCGCCTTGGATAAGAGGAAGATAATGCCACACTGGGAACGCTTCAGGAAAAAGAGTGATAATTGGAGATGCAAAAGGGGGGGAAAATGCACTAAAAGCAACGTATTGATACCTTCCTCTCTTTTTATTTCATTGCTTTAAGCCTTTAGCTTAAGCCCATATGTGCATCATCGCCCAAGCCCCAGCCCCTTTCCGTCCTTTCAGCTGCTCCACCAGGCCGATTCCCAAAGCTGTCCACAGCATTCTCCGCTTCCTCAATTTCCTGATCACGGATGCTCCGACTGAGGCTCTCGCCGTCTGCATCGGCCAAGGTCATGCTGTTAGCACCAGGCCTACTACGTCGTCGGGAGGTAAAACTGTTCCTACTACTACAACTGCCAGCGCCACCAGCATTGTCAAAACTGTTTGCGTATGAGGAGTGGGAGTTGTTGTAGGAGGTAGAGATGGATGTGGGACGAACGTTGGTGATGTTACTACTCGACGGCCATGGGACTTTCATCGCGGTTGAGCCTGCGCTTGCGTTTGCACTTGCGCCTGTGCCTGTGGCAATGGCGGCTGAGCCTGATTCGCTATTGTGTACACTGGAGGTTGAGCCTGGCGAGGAGGCTAGGGCCCTTGAGAGCTCGCTGCTGCCGAACCAACGCCGCTTGCGGACCTTGCAGGAGTCACATGGCGGACAATTGTTTCTTTCCGTCTCTAAGAGGTTATCTTCGTACTGAGGTTTGATTGACTGTGATGAAGAGGATGATGGGCCCTTCTCTGGAGTGGGAGAGGGTGGAGGAGTGACTTCTGTGCTGGGAGATACTTCCACGAGCTCAGCATCCCGACACCATTTCCGCCGCCTTGTGTACCTGCCCCAGCCGTCTTGGCCACGGCGGCCATCGTTCCACTATTGCTCGACAATTTAGTAACCATACGAATACATAACTTATACAAGGATTCAAAATAGGATAAAAACCTATTGCTATATAAGTGGCCTGGTAAATACGGAATATATTCTCACCTTGTTATCGTAGTATATCCAGCCCTCATCCTCGCCAGGACCATTCCCGCTAGTGTTTTGAATTGATTTCGATGACTTTTTGGCAGGAACATCGGACGGGCTGTTGTCGATCCGCCATTCGCTTCCAGGTACCCATCTCCATCTCGCACTTCCGCCTTCTACTTCAGGCAGTTCAAAGTCGTCCTTTTGTGGAACAGGATTGAGATGCTCATCCGTCCATGCGGCACGCTCATATGTGAAGAGTGAATAAGTCCAACCAATGCCCAACCAACGACGTTGATTTTCATAGAGGATGAAAGTGAAACGGACGCCGGATGAATCAGCTCGCCGTTTTTTCATTGAAATATTAGCTGCTGAAGTATTGCTATCCTGTTTGCGGCGGAAAGGGTTTAATGAGAAAAGAGGAGACTTTTTTCTAGCGTCGGAGTCTTTGTCGCTCGGATGAGAGTCGGAAGAAAATTGAAGTCCTGTTATAATGGAACATAAGCGACGGATATTTAATGAGCGCCAGAGTATGACACGGGATATGCGTGCTGGTTTAGAGTGCCATGTGAGAATGACTGTGCCTATCGAGAGTATGACACGTCGAGGAGTGATGAGGCGGAAGGGTGGTAAAGTTAGAAGGATCCAAATAGGGGTTACGAGAACTATTCGCATTGTCAATGATATCAACGCTGGCCTAGTTGTTGCGGAAGTAGCTGTCCGCTGGGTGGAAAGGAAGTCCGTCAGTTCGAGCAAAGGTTCTAGCAAGATATTGCACCTGGTCGTGAATGTTCTCAGGGTTTCTACAATTTCATCCAAGCTCTTCTGATGCTTGGAGGCTCCATCGGCCTCCCCGAGCCCTCTATGCTTTTCTCCAGTAAGGCCAGTTGATGATAATGGAGAATATCGTCGCGAATACATAGCCAGAATTAATCCCAGCACAACCAGAATAGGCCCCGCCCAGAGTAGTATCACATCTCCGTATAAAACAGTTGCCCAGAAGCCAGCAACCAGAAGGAAACTCTCCCAAGGATCCCCGCTAGACCATGAAAGCAAACCCACCAGCCGGTTTAATGGGAGCAGGAAAGGATGGGAGTAGGCTAGTGCGCGAGTGATTGGGGGAGGGGTTGCGACGAGAAGGGGTGATTTCCTGTGGACTATTACCGTTGAACGCTGTCTCGAAGCTAGGGATGATCCTGAAATATTGGTGGGAGAGAAGGCAGCAACTGTGGGTGGAAGTGCCGTAGTGGTGGCCAAGGAGGCCGCCGGGGCGCCATCATCGTGTGGATAGGTAGTCGGGGACATGGAATCTACCCAAGGTGTTTCTGTATAGATAGTTAGAAAACGGAATACGAGATCTCCACACAAGCGTGCGTGCGCACACCTTTACATATAAATATGCTCAGAAAAACGCAGAAGGGTGCGGGGACAACTATTACCGATTGCTGCCATACAACCAAGAACCCGTTAACCACCTGCCCAGACGGTCATTCTGGGGTGTCACAAGTCACACTTTTGAACAACGCACGGCACAACCTTTAAGTCTATAGCGCTATCCCAGTATCGACGAGCGAGGCCTGAGGCCGCGGGAGATGTAGAGGGTAGAGGAGATGTAGAGAAGTTGGCAGTTGAGCCGGCAGACTCGGTATTTATATATAGCAAGGAATTTCGTGATCGCCCAAGCTCCTTCCCTGCTTATCCCCAGTTTCTTGATTCAGTAGGTATGTAGCTTAGGCGGAGATCCATTCCATGGATGCTTGGCTGAGTATCACGTGCAGGTTTCCGAGGCGCATGTGACGTCAAGCTGCTAGACCTGGAGCCAGTTGGATTACTAAAATGGATGATGGGGCAGCCGATGTCTAGAGTAAAGATTTCAGAGGGTGTTGATATGTAATGGAAGCGAAAGGAGCAATGATGAAAGGGTTAACCCTAGACCCTGGTCAGCACTGGAGGCAGTTCCCGCCGGATGGAAATTCTTAACGGTTCTCGTGGATGGGAATCCCTGAAAATGTACGGCATCTCAGGAGAATTCATAGAACCCACGAATTCTTTGGCATTATCTATAGAAATACTAGTCTTAGAGGGACATTGCACCTTGGGGAAACCTAGCTCCGCTGTCCCAAGCGCTCTGCATAATCTACCAAAAATAATAGGACTCCCCATACGGAAATCGTTCATACGGGTCTGCCAGCACTGGAACAACGCAAGGGACTTGGAAATGAAACTCTTAAATTTCTTTATGAGGATATGTGGATATGTGCCTCAGGGAACATCACAAATCATTAAATCCAGGGCATTGTTCCGCAAACTTCACGACATGCCATTTCATCTCCACCTTGACACCTGTGTCACGCCTAAGGCAGATTGGTTTCCGATCCACTAAACTTAAAGTAGCAAGGTGTTTCCCAACTTGACACTAAGCCGGATCGGGCCCGAAAATATCCTCCGACCAGAAATTCTTCGACGGGCAAACGACGAAATTATCATTTTGTTGAACACGGCCATTCACGCCCTTGGACCTTCATTCCTAATCTGCCATCTATCGGGCAGCCGAGGCTGGAACAGCTATTCTCATATTTTGAGTAGTTCTCTGAAGAAATTGGGATGGTATGTTGAATTCTTCTTACAACTTCACCCTGTCTTCCCCTCACAGCCAGACCCACAAGTTACTAACAATTATGGCTACCTCCAGGCACACCGGATTGTAACCCAGATAGTCCTCACGGGCGGTCGGGTCTTTGGAAGAGCCTTTGCGGAAGCATATAAGCAAGCCTCGGCCGCGTCGAAATATGCAGCCCAGGCGCAAAACGGCAACGGAACCGCGGCCAACAACTTCGCCTCCTCGGGTCTTACGCTCGATGAAGCCTGCAAGATCCTGAATGTGAAGCCTCCAATGGGCCGCGAGGCAAACATGGAACACACAATGGAACGTTTCAAGAAGCTGTTTGACGCAAATGATCCGAAGAAGGGAGGGAGCTTTTACCTACAGAGCAAAATCCTACGGGCCCGCGAGCGGATCGAGATGGAGGTGCGAGATGCCGAGCGCAAGGCTGCCATGGAGAAAGAAGTGAAAGAAGGGTGGAAACCCAAGGTGTATAAGGATCGGTGACCTTTGGCACAACCACACCTCCTCGCCCGCCTCGTTAGTTTCGACATGACGGGGAATAATGCTAGGCTGTCTAGCTCTCCGATGTACGCCTCGCCAGATCAAGCGACCTGCTTGGGTATATGCACGCGGCTATGGCGTCGCCCCGCAAAATATTTTCTGTTGATATATATCGCTACTACTTCTGGTTTTTTACTGCATAGCACAGGCGTCCTTGGTTCTCTTTCTTCTTGAAGCCTTACGGGCCTCGTCTCAATCTCTGTCCGACTTAACACCTTTTTTTTTCTCGGCCGGCATTTACTCCGATGCACGATACCGCATTTGTATTTTTTGTATTTTTTGATCTTTTTTTTCTTCCTGCGACCATCATATCTTCCCTCTGCTCTCCCAGTGTCACGTGTGAATAATCGAAGCAACGACAAAGCACCGCACCCATGTCTGTTTTGAATGCTACTCAAAGCGCTTGCTCGACGACTGTTCCCACGCTGTGGTATGGGAGTATGGGAGGGTATAGCGCGTACCTTTGTATACGATATTTAACTTCTTCCCCCGCCCCCCCCCTTC